>NW_022111372.1:61473654-61474775 GCF_000313985.2 Echinops telfairi
TTGATTCAGCAGCTAATTAGATCAGAGAGGCAGGGTATATCTACATGGGCTGGGGGTCTGACAAAGGGTCAGTTTTACATTCTAGGTGTACTGATTACTGGCTATATGGTCTTGGGAAACCACTTTACCACTCCGCACTGTACTTGTCCCATTTGTGAAATGGGTATTAGAATATAAGTAGAAATTAAATAAACCATGAAAGTCATTTGAAACAATAGTAGCATATACAATCTCAGCAAACATCAGCACAATACATGCTTCCAAAGCTTCTCCACGGGCTGAGCTCAAGCTCTATTAACTCAACTCACTGCCACGGAGTCAATTCTGACCTTCTGTGGACTGCCCCTGTGAGCTTCCAAGACTGCAATTCTTTATAGGAGTAAACAGCCCTGTCTCTCTCCCTTGGAGCAGTTGATGGCTTTGAACTACTGGCCTGGGGGTTAGTAGCCCAACGCGTAACCACTACATCACCAGGTGACTCCCCAGGCTATATATTAGGGTCTATAAGCTGAGACACATTCTAGTTCCTATCTACTTTATCATTTGCCCTCTCCTTCTTATGCCGTGCCCTAGAGCCATGATGAAATGTTTTTTCTACCGGTGAACATGGCTTCTACCTTACAGCCTTTTGCTCTAGCTTTTCACTTAGCCCTACACATTCCAGATGGGTCCATCACTGGCTTCTTTACATTGTTCAAGTCTCAGTTAGAATGTCACACTCACAATGAGCCCCGCCCGCCTCTGGGAAATCGCCCATGCACATTCTCTCCCGGCCATTCTCGATCCCATTGCTTCATTTCATTGTCTTCACAGTACCACTCACTAGCTGAAGTTTCTCTGATTATCTAATTACAAGCTTATTGGCTGGCTTTCTCAACCATAATGCAACCAGCCAGAAACAGAAATCTCATTAGTCTTCTATCCCAAGGAGCTGAAACCATGTACTGCACAGAGTAGGCACTCAACCCATAATCGAGGAAGGAAGGAAGAAAGGAAGAAGCTAGAGAGGGAGGGCAGGAGGGAGGGAAAGAAAGAAGGAAAAACAACAAACACATGTACTATGATGTAGAAGTAAGCACTTAATGATCGAAGCTCTATTAGTTACATGAGAACGTGGAAGA
>NW_022111372.1:61475778-61485532 GCF_000313985.2 Echinops telfairi
CCCTGGCATCAGGTCCTCATTTTTTCCCCTCCCTCACCCCTCCTCCTTCCCTCATGGACCCTTGATAATTTATAAATTATTATTTTGTCATATCTTGCCCTGTCCAACGTCTCCCTTCACCCACTTTTCTGATTATAAGGATCTACATGTGACCTCCTCCCTGGGGGATGGAAAATCTTGCTAATTTTACTCTTTCAGCAACCCTTTGAGGCAAACACAGTAACTATTTTGATTTTAAGGATGAAGAAACCAAGGCTTATTGAGATTAGCAAACTCACCCAAGATCACCCATCCAGAAAGTGGAAAACCAGGATTTAAACCCAGTTTTTCGTTTCCCTAAGTTAACCTTTTAAAATAAACTATTGAGTCTCATTCAACTTCTTGTTCTACCATTCATGTTTGTGCTATGAAACCATGGATCTCTAAACCCAACTTTCTTAATATAGAAAATGGTTATTACAATAAGATTTACCTTATAGATTATTTAAGGGTTAGCTGAGCAAATAGAACATGACTAATTGTACATGCCTAATCAATTATGTTAATTCTGCATGATTTGTATCTTATGCAAAGCTCTATGTTAGATTCAGCTGTTGAAGACCTAAGGATACATATCATTTAAAGTAGTTGCCGATATATTTGGGAGACAACACAAAGCAATAACAGGTAATAAGCCAATGAGTAATACAAAGGAAGAAGGGCAATTGTTCAATTGAAAAATATTTCAACCAGAGCAATATTGTGCGAAAAGCTGTAGATATTCTTGTTTAAACCATCCTCTCCCCAGTATTCATAAGATGTAGGCATTATTATGCTCTGTTAAAAAAGAACACTGAGGTAGAGAAGTTGTTTGTTCAAGGCCATTCAGTTAGTAAGTGGTAGGCCCATAATTTGGCCAATCTAAAGCCTACACTCTTAACTACCCAGTATGCAACCTTCTATTGGGTAATTCTATTTCCCACTGTTATTATAGGAACTTAGAGTTGGAAGGGATCCATGCACATGAGGGAAGGAAACACATGCTATAGAAAGGAGAATACTTAGGTTGGGACTCATTGTATAGTTTCAACAAGTAGGACATCATGTCAAATTATGAACAAAGAAGAGATGGGCAAGGCATGGTTATAATACCACTAGGGAAGAGAGATGAAATCCAGGATTGGAAATGTAAGGAAAAGCCAGACAAATGCCAAGCAGTAGACTTTGAGCCACACCTCTAAATGATGGGCACGCTAAAATATTTTGAGGTCATTAAGTGGAAAGATGACAACAATGTCTTTAGAAAATCCCGAAGGCAGGGTTAGGGGCAGTTTATTATTATTTTTAAATGTAGATCCATGGATAACCAGTATCATAAGGATACTTAAAAGTAATACTGTGTTCAGTTGCAGTAAGGATGAGATTCCTGTCTTGGGGAGTGAACAATATGCTTATAGAGATCTACTGGCATATTTCAAATGTACTCATACGTCCTAAGATCTTGATCTTGTTTAGAAAATGGTTATCAGGATAATGACTGGTTTTCCCCCTGAAAGTGGAAGTCCAACAGGTGAACTCCAGAATGAGGCCTCAACCTTGGCAATAGGGCCCCACAATCGCTTTGTAAAGGAAACACATATACTGAATTATCAGAGCCCAGATGAAAACCGGTTAATAGCTGAAATTGCTGTTTTCTTTAGTGTGTTGCCTTATCTCTTTTTAACAAGCCTTACTTGCCAGGGTAATTGCACTGAATTCAATCCATTATCTATGGATTAATTCATTAGGGTTGTTTAAAGTTTGGGAAAATGGATGGGTTTTAACCATCCTCCCCTCAATTTCACAAATTGACATGGTAAAACAAGTCTGTGCCGTTTTTATGGAGGCTCCAATTCATGAAATAAAAATCAATGAAGACATTTCCTTTGCAAGCCCTCCTGTCATTGTTATGCTCCTGTGGTTGCGTGGAAAGCCTTCGGGTAAAAGGAGGACAGCACGAATCAGAAAGAGAGTCCTTGTCTTCAGGAAAGCGTGGACAATGCATTTCTGGGCCAGTGCTCTGACCACTGTGGCGGCCCCTAGTGTTTCTGCCTGAGAGGACGCGTTTCCAGAGCCAGACAGGCCTCTTGAGTCAGGGACTCCCGGCGGGAAAGTGCCTGGAAACGCAGGGAGAGCGTTTTCTGGCGCAAACTATGGCTGGTAGCCATGGGCCTGCGACCTCTTTCCACTGAGGTCACTTTCACGTGTTTGTCGTTGGCGTACACACTTGGTAACGTTTGCCAGTCTTTTCCAAACATGGTCCTAACTGACGATCTTGTCAGAATCCTGTAAGGGCCTAAAAAAACCTAAGAATTCCAAATCTTTCCATCTATCTCACTGCCATCTAGTCAATTCCAACTCACAGTAAGCCAACAGAACAGCCCCTGCATGGTTCCCAGAAGGTAACTCTTACAGGAGCAGGAAGCTCGGTCTTGCTGCCTGGAGGGGCGGGTGATTTCAAATAGCTGACCTGGAGGCTAGTGGCTCCCTCCGTAACCACGACCCCCCTGCAGGGCTACGTCTGCATTCTCTAGGGCTGATGATTTAGCAGACTTGGATTCTTGCCCAGGATGCTCGATTTATGAAAAACTTCAGGAGCATCAGAGGCAAAACCCATGTTGATAAACCACTGACCTAGTCATGTTGCTCTTTTCTTTTAGAAAACAGCCATGAGCCAAATAAATGAGGAAGTCCGGGATTGTTTTATGTCAGACACTAACAAATGACTTGAGCTTTATTAAGTGTCTTAACAGTCTCAGAATTCATGACAGATACACAGCTTGCAAAAGCTACATCATTTTGTCCAACCTGAGACCATTCTCGGACAAGTCTTTTCTCAGCAGGAGTTGCTCTTACCGAGACTCCTTTAGAGTCCAGGCAGGTAAATACAACAAAACAGGCAGCCAGGGAGCCGGGAATAGTAGAGAATAGGGAGTATCCTCATCTAAAGGCATTCATTTCCAATCAATTAAAGAAAAAAACCCAGTGTGCTGGCTAAACAACATCCCGCTAGCCGTGTGTGGCCTGTGTACCGCCAAAGTGCAGTCACCCCAGGACTGGAAGATCCAGAGTGATAAATTGGAAAGGACACGCCCTGCCTCAACCCACAGGAGGCAGTGGACGTGCATCTGAAAGAACACAGAGAAGAAATCCTCCTGCGTCTTCTGCAATGGTCACAAGAAACCAAACCACACAGGCTACAAAAGGCGCTTCATTCGTTCCTGGCAATTAGCTGTGCAGACCAAGTGCATGCCATGTCAAAGTTCAGTTCCATACAGATACTAACAGGTGGGATTCAAGCAAAGAACCGAGGGGTGGGGGTTCGAATAGTCCATGGAGAAATTGCGTGAGCTTTACTTCCTCTTTTTCCCCAACAAGATGTTTGAAGCCCTTTCAAAGGCCCCTCCTAGCACTGATTTATTCTGGTATGGGCTCTTATGAGATGATCTCATTTAAGAGGTTGGTTCTGACCCAAGAAGAGCAAGCTCCTTTCTTGGGTTGAAATCCTCAAGCCAACCGCCGTCTTCTTCCACCTTCAGCACTGCCTCGGTGGAAATCCACGATGCTTTTCAGCGGACTTTTTTGAAGAGATTTTAAGAGAATTTTGTTTGTAAAAATAAATCAGCCTTTCCCCTACTTCTCCTACAAGTACCAACGATTGTAGATTTTGTTAGAAAACTGGTGGCAGCAAGAGGAATTGGGTGACCACGGACGAAGCAACTTTGACAGGACAGTGAGAGAAATATGAGAAAGGAGAAAAAAAAAAAAAAAAAAACCCAACCCTAAACTGGAGCAGGTGCCCCCTCTCAGCTTCCTCTTTGGTGGTCTGAATAGGGATGTTCTTGAGTAAAATGCCTCTCTAGTGTGTCCCTCCTCCCATGGGAGAGGTGCCATCTTCATCCCTAAATACACAACTTTTAGCAACTGCCACATCTGCAGCCTTTGAGGGATTTCAGAAGCACCACGGACTCAATGGTAAAGCCTGACCTAGGTGGAATCTCTTCCTCGGATGGCTTCTTTAGAATCCAGGGAGGAGGGAAGGGTGACCCAAAGGTGCCCTGACGGTGTAGAGCTTATGCATTGGGCTTCGATCCTCAAGGTCAGCAGTTTGAAACCACCAGCCACTCCACGGGAAGAAGAGAAAGCTTCCTACAGCCACAGCCCCAGAAGCTCCCTGCGTTTCTCGCAGTTCCACCCTGTTCTATAGGGGCGCTATGACTGAGGGGGGACTCCATGGCAGAGTGGGGGGCCCCGCCATGTCAGTTCTTACTCAGGTGACTCCACCTGCTCTCAGAGGAGGGCTTTGCTCCATCTGGTTTTCAGAAGCTGATGGGTGGGGTGGGGACGGATTCTGTCTCCAGGTCTTACTTCCAGAGTGTCTCCGGGTGGTATCAAACCTACAACCTTTTGGCTACATGCATTCACTGAACCACTGGGATCCTAAATGACTGTAAAAAGGCAGTGTGATTAGGATCCAAGGTTTTAAAGGTAGTCATTTATTTAGAAATTCAATTCATGAGGTTAGCCAATTCTGTTTTGTAAGAAATTAATCTGGTAAGCCACTCAACACCCTTAAACATGGCTGGCTTTGCCTTGCTGTGTTTACTTGGCATACCCAGCAGGCCTGAGCACTTGGCTTGCCTGGAGAGTTACTGGCACAAACGGCCTGGAGGGGACACTCCGTGCCACATGTCTCCCTGGACCAAGATTCATTTTTGAGAAACTGAAAGAAAAAAAATCAAATAAATGGAATAGAACAAAAGTAGAATTATAATTAATTTCCCAATTTCACCCATTTTGCTCAAATTAATACAGATAAATTATAAGTATGTTAAAAATTGACATGCTTATGTAATCTTATTAAGAGCCAGTATATAAAATAGTATAAATACATGCAGCTGTCAGTGGGAATCTCTCCTGAATATACAGACACATTAGCCTAAATATTTGTGCCTCTGAGATTTTTATAATACAGTAGGAACTTTTTGGGAGAAGTGAAAAGGAGGTCAATTCTCAAATTTCTTGTGCATAAGAAACATTCCCGGAGCTAATTGAAAATGCAGATTAAGAGCTCTGCTCCCAGAAACTCTGGACCCCTAGGCCTGGGGTGAAGTGGGGAATCTCCATTTTACAGAAGCGCCCCTAGATGACTGGGGCCGGTGAAGCACAGCCACACTTGGGAAATACCCTAGCTCAGTCTCCAAAAACCCCAAACCAAACCCACTGCCGTAGAGTCTGTACCAATTCATAGTGGGCCTCTAGGAGAGGGTGGATCTACTCTTGTGAGTTTCCAAGACTGTAACTCTTTACGTGAGTAGAAAGCCCCTTCTTTGTCCCAAGGAGCTGGTGGGGGTTTCTAACTGAGTTAGCAGCCCAACTCATAGCCACTGTGCCACCAGGGCTCCTACTGAGCAAGGTTTGCTTATTGCATCCTGGGTCCTGTGCTAGATGCTAAGCATGCAACCGTTCATGAGGTGAGGCCCACAGGCAATAGCTCAAGTCAGCAGTGTGTATCTGAACACACCAAGTCAGGAGAAGGCTCTTGGGAAGTTCTTATCCTGCTAAGAACATTACAGGGAATGACGCACTGTTATGAAATAATAGCCTTATCACCCTATGACAGTTATTAATGGCCATCAATGTGCCGCAGACTTAGGGTGACACAATGGATGCCCGAACAGTGCTGCACTCAATTTTTCAACGCCTGGTTTTGAGAAAGTAGATAGGTCTTTCTTCAGAAGCAACTCTGGTTGAACTTGAACTGCTACCTTGTTGATTAATCACCCACTTCATCAACTGTCTGTCCCACCCTGGTATCAAAGGTACTCTATAGCCCAGACCCTGCTTGTTTTGCCCCCAATCTCTTGCCACAGGAGCTCTGGTGGCACAGTGGGCTACGTGTGAGGCTGGTAACTGCAAGGTCTGCAGTTTGAAACCACCAGCTGCTCCAGGGATGATAGATGAGGCTTTCTGCCCCTGTAAAAATACAATACGTAGTCTCCGAGGTCAGTCGTCCCCTGTAAAAATAGAATACGTAGTCTCCACAGGGTCAGTTCCACTCTGTCTTCACAGGATTGCTAGGAGTTGGAGCTGACCGCATGGTGATGAGTTCGTGTTCCCCTTGCCATTCCCTTGACTCTGTTAGACTCCTTGCCCTCCGGTCTCCGTTTGGCATGCTTTCCCTGACCTTCCCCGTGGCATCCTTTGGGCCAGGTAGCTCTCGGCATCCCCACTGCTACCTTCTCTGCCAGCCCACGATAAAGAAGGGCAGTCCTTGCTCTGAGAGAACCTCATTCTCTTTTCTTGCCCGCAGAGCATTCGTCATGAGCAGAGACGACGACCGTATTGGTTCATGTCGGAAATAACCATTGCCTGGTCTTCCCGATGAAGGCACTGGGGCCTTGCCTTTCTTTTTCCCTTTGGAGACCTTGCTCCTAGACCAGCGTCTGGCACTCAGCAGTGCTTACGGAATATTTGCCGAAAGGTTGAGCAAATGAAAGAATAAATGAGTAACCATCCTGCCTGTCTTCTTTGCATCTTGATGATGATATCAGGGTTAGCAAGGAAATGGATGTATGAGGGCATTGAAAATATAAATCAATGAGGCTCAGAACAGTCTCAAATGATAATTATTGATTGCTAATTACCCATAACCAGCTTTGAATTGAGTCACCATCTTTCAGTGGGGAGAATCTAATGGACTACTTCCCGATATCTAGGAGCTGTTTCAAGTGAAGGAAGAAGAAGATGGAAATACAACGTGGGACGTGAGGGAAGAATAAGTGCAACCTCCTTCCAGTTCTTCTCTGACGGTAGCTTCTCCTAAGACCTGAAATAGCCGAGAAAGGGTGCCTGTCCAGGGTGGCTGCTCTCTCACTTACACCATCACCATTTCAAACGAGGAAGAGTTGACAGATCTATGACCTCAGAGTACACAGCTTTTCTACAGCACACGTTTGAGCTCGACGCTTGAGCAAAAGACAAAAGTCCAAACAAAGTTCGTATCAATTGTGGTTCCAGGTAGCACTTGAAATTCACAACAGCATCAATGGCCCAGGAAGAGGCACAAGCCTCCCCCTTCACAAGATGTCTGCCAAAGGAAAGGACTGCGGACACTCTTGGCCCAAGAGTCGCACGCTCATCTTAATAATGGTTTCCTGCAAGCTAGGATCCAGAGGGAACCACAAGCTCCCTCGGACCCCAACTAACAAGGGATCATTGAAAGTTTGCTTCTCCAGAACTTCTGGATTGTTCTGATTTCTCTCTCCCACTGCTCCCCACAGCTGTGCCCTGTCCTCTCTCTTCAAACCGATTACCGTTATTACAGAGGCATTTCCCTAATTGTATGCGCACCCACCATGGTCAGATCTGAGAGCAGGTCAGAATCAGGCTGCAGCTGCCCCGGCGGCCCTGCATAACTGGCCAGCCAGTCGTGGGCTGTTGACCTCTGAAAAGGTTAACAGGCACTTACTGGCTCTTCACATTTAACACAACCCTACATTTAAAATACATACATATATTCATTATTAATCACACATTACTTCGAATCATCCCAAGGAGAGTTCCTCAGGTTGTGCAAGCCTAAACACCCAGAGAAGCCTGATTGACAGCAGAGCGATAGCCCAAGCATGCAGACTGGATTTTGACCTGGCCGCACGAAGGGGCCGCGCCCTCACTCCTACCAAGGAGTCAATTCTGACGTGCTGTGATTCTGGGGGACAGAGCAGAACTACCTCTTTGGGTTTCTGAGGTCATAACTCTTTAGAGGAGCAGAAAGCCTCTTCTTTCTCCTGTGGAGGGAGCACTTCGTAGTAGGTTTGAACTTGAACTGTTGAACTCGTAGTTAGCGACCCTGCACATCATCTACTATGCCACCATGGCACCAGGGTTTCTTGCATGAATGTGCGGGCCCTGCTACATTTGAAAACAAGGAGTAGTAAGCGAAGGCCTTGAACTCATGAAAAGAGTAGCAAAACAGGCCTGAGCAGCTTGACTCGATGCAAGTTCAATTGCAAGAGCCATGGAACACAGGCACCAACCCCTATTTTGGTCTATTGAAAACAATCACTCAATACATATATCGGTTATTATTACAAAGGCTGGTGCTGTACTACCACTAAACACTTCATACACACAGGTTCATGGAATCCCCAAGACAGCCAGGATGTAACCAGTGCTTTCCTGTCTTCACCGCGCAGACGAGGCACTATAAACTCCGAATCCGCAGCTACTCATTGACCGGCTCTCACCCCGAGTAGACTTTGGTGTACATTGAAATTAGGTTGAAGACAGGTAAATTATTTATTTTACAGTGCCAAAAATATATAGACATATATCGCAGAATAAAAGAACCACCCACTTTGAGTTGTGCAGAAGTTTTTTTCTTCTTTGGGCACACGGTGTTGCCTCACACAGGGATGGAAAAGAAGAAATGTGTTTTTCTCTACCTTCCTCACTAATTCCCCTGAACTGTCTGATACCTCCAGACAGGTGAGCCTTAGGATCTGTAGAGCAGAACGGGCAACGTGCTGTCCACATGAACATCAGTGGTGGGAAATAAGACAGAAAGCCTGCCGCTGGCAATGCAAACACAGGCTGCTAAAGGGGTCCGGGGGCCTGGACAGAGGCTGTTACTGCCAAGAGCCTGGCCTCCCAGCTTTATCTCTACAAAGGCCGGGCCTAGGACAAATGTCCTATTCTGCTTTGGCTGTGCACAAATGGCCTTGACAGAGGGATGGACACCGTGGCTGCAGCGATGGGCTGCCACAGCCAGGCCCAGGCCCTGTTTCACTCTGCTGTGTATATGGTTGCTGTGACACGCAGGCACCCAATGACAATAACAACAACGTGCACAGGCAGAACGAGATGACATGGAGAGCACGTCATTCCTGGTCTTCCTGCACGTGGAATGGGTTGTGAAGGGCATTTCAATCAGTAATGTTCTACTGCATCGGAACCCCCTCGTGGTTTAATCAGCACCCACCCTTCTCACAATGTATAAAGGGATCTGGGTACAGGCTAAGAAGAGATGACATCGTTCTCAGGCACCTTCCGGGTTGAGAAATACGCACCCTGAAAGGAATAAGGAAACAAGCAAGAAAAGGAGAGATACAGGGGATACAATTCCAAAATCAAACTCGCGGATGTCAAGTCTATTCCATCGTTAACCAATCCAAATGATAAATGAGCTTTTCAACTTTTCCATCTCTTGAACAAATTTAAGAGTTCCAACCAAACCAAATGATTGCTGTGGAGTCAGTTCTGAGTCATAGTACCACTGCAAGACAGGGAACACTGCCCCATGTGAATTTAGTTCATTCATTTACACACTCATTGAGAAGCCATGTGGGGCAAGCAATGGGCTAGCACAATCGCTCTTGATTGACTAACTATCCTTCCATGATTCGCCTTCCTAGTAGACTATTCAACCATGAGATATGCCAGGCACACCACTGTGCTCCACAGCACAGTCCTGGCCTCCAGAGCTACAGCGATCATTCCTGTAAGACAACCTTATCCTACCCTATGAGCGTTGAGTGGATAGAAAATGCAATGCAAGATGCCGAGAGCTTGAAAGAAGAGGATTTTAGGTGCCTGCATGTCATTTATCAAGATAAAATAAAGTTAATATAGATTTAAGGCAGGATCAGTATTTCCCACTAACACTTGAGGAGTTAATAGACTAAAACAATAAATAAGTGTCTCAACTTCTCATTCTTATGAACAAATTTAAGCA
>NW_022111372.1:61486530-61492302 GCF_000313985.2 Echinops telfairi
CTCCATCTTTTCTGTTTTGTTTTGGGAGGGGAGGGACATGAAATAGAAAAGGAAAACTCAGCCCTAAATCCCCTCACTCCTTCCTAGCTTTTCCTTATTCCTTCAGAAACATTTTTTGGGGGGGATGGGGGGGAATGAAGGTCTGATTTCCCTAGTATGCTTACAGTCCTCTAAATAAATGCATACGTGTTCATAATTACAAGTAAGCCAGTTGCTATTTTGCATCAGTAGAAATTAAGAAATTAAAAACCAAAAGGGGGTTTTCAGGAACACAGCAGAATTGCTTTTTTAATAATAGATTTGGTTCCTCTAATCCACTCTTAATCTAATTAAGACAATGAAAAGCGTTGGGCTGTCATCTCAGAAAATGGCAAAGCTGCTATAAACAGAGTGCAATAAAGTGATCAGTTCACAGCCCATCAAATTTGCTCACAGTCTGAGGAACGGTTCTTATTGTGTGTGCTGTGTTACAGTTTTCCAATTTGGCAAATGTTTTCACTCATGGCCACGCCCCCGTTGTCAGAGGAGGCACCGGCTGTGCGGCTTCTCCTTCTGGACAGCGTGTTGGAGCTGGTGCAACAATGCATAGTGTGTGGTTAAGAAACCCTACAAATTGATGCGAACATCGCCAATAAGCAAAGATAATAATTAAGTGGTAACACCTTCGGCATTAAAAACAGCAGCGGTGTTATTAATACCCAAATGGGCACCAAAACAAACAGCATTGATGGAATTTAATTAAATGATTTTATGATTGTGTATTCTTTGCAGCTCAGTTGATTACAAGGGTTATCGTTAGAAGAGCATTTAAATGTGGAAGCTAAGATTCCATCTCATGGCCTTTGGTTCAAATATTTTCAACGGATAAAGGATAGCCCCACCCACCCCCACCCCTCCATCAAAAGTGGAAATGAGGTAATGAGGAAAAAGGAAAGTGGTCTTGGTCTTTATGTCCATGACCAGCACGAGAAATGTTAAGGCACTGAGGCTAATTGGGAAGTTTTGTTTGCCTTTTTTTCCCCCTTATTTTTCAGATGAAGATTGACATCAGGAGAAAATGCGTTGTTTGTTGTATCCCTTAATTATAATTAAGATAGCGTAACTGTTTAGTCAACAATGTCACTGAAGGCTTATAAAAAATGGGCCAAGTGTGCGACTCTGAGGACTTCCATGCTCTCTGAATCACAGCAAAGCCCCTGAAACATCTCACACGCTGACATTCTAACACCATGGCCTCCTCTCACTCACGGTTTGTTTTTGCAAGAGACAAACATACAATGAAACACGACTCGCAGTAGAGATCAAAGGAGTCAGGAAAGCTTCATCTCAAATTCAAGATCTACCACTGGCTAATTCCTTCGTGATGAAGAGCAACAGCAAGAACCAATCAAGCAACCCAGGGGACACCTGGTTCCCCAAAGATGCCCAAAGCAAACATGCTCACTCCTGTGGAGTTAATCCAACTTAGCATGACCATGTATAGAATTTCCAAGATTGTAAGTCTTCAGGTGATTTACAGTGAACATGGCACAAGACCGTGCAGTGTTTCCTTCTGTTGTGCAAAAGGTCGCTATGGGTCCGAGCCGACCTGATGGCACCTAACAACAACAACAACAACCAATCTTTATGGGAGCAGGCAGCCTCATCTTTCTCTCAAGGAGACCAGGTGAGCTTGAACTGCTGGCCATGTGGGTAGCAGCCCAATGCCTGTCCCATAACACCATCAGCGCTCCAACTAGTTGTCAATCTCCCCATCTGTGAAGCTTACTAAGAGTATGGTCATCTGGTGGCATCCCCTGCTCATGAATATGCTTAAGGAAGAAACTCTGGGTGAGAATAAACTTTTAAACATGTGTGGGGGGTGGGTGGAGGGGGCAGAAAACTGACTCCACCCATATGACTCACAGCAACAGGGCAGTCCAGAATAGAAATATTGTTATAATAAAAAAACCCTTATTAGGTGACAAAAACGTATGCTTTGTCTGAAACAAGATCAAGTTGTTTAGAATGTTTATGAGTACTGTCAGAAGCTCCAAAGCAGTTCTCATAAATTCTCATTTCCCTTTATCCCTCATTTACATAAACATCACTAATATGAAGGATGCTGATCCCCTGGGTGAGATAAAGGGAGCGTGTGCTTCCAAGCAGAGTCATCCATGATGAGGGAGTGAGCCAACAATTGAGAGATGAACCTTTCACGGACTTTGTGGAAGCTTTCCCCTTAGTCCCTGGAAGGGGAAAGGAGAAAGCAGGAAGCTGTACAAAAGAGACGGCTATGGGACCTCCGCTGTCGTTAACCTGAGAACCACTCACGTCAAATCGCACCACCTTCCCCACTCACCGTGAGTTACTCCCCCAGGCCGCCTCTCCACGGATTGACCACCTGTCCTGTTTGTCTCCACGGATTGACCACATCTCCCTTTGTCATGCAACCAGGACACCATAGGGTGAAAACGGTTTTGGTTTTGCTTATTTATTTCCCACAGTCCTTAGCCTATCACGCTAACCTACAACAATGCTTTACACTTCCCAAATAATGTATTTTGCTACGTGCCGTCTAATCAGTTCTGGCTCACAGTGACCATGTGTCCAGCAGAACAAAACACTGTCCACTCTTGCACAGTCATCAACATCTTTATGTGTGAGCCCCTCAGTTCATCGAAGCCACTATGTCAGTCCATTTTCTTGAAAGTCTTCCTTTTTCCCCATGACCCTCTAACAAGCATGACATCCCTCCTCCAGGTACAGGACCCTCCTGATGACAAAGCACAGGAGATGGACTCTCACCATCCTTGCTGCTGAGTTGCACATTGGCTGTCCTTTCTTCAAGGTAGACCTGTTTATTTTCCTGGCAGTACCTGGTACTTTCAATATTCTTTGCCTACACCATCCTTCAAATAAATAAATTCCTTTCTAGTCATCTTCCCTGTGCATATCAGGCAATTGAAGATAATGGCTTTGATGAGGTGCAGCTTTGTTCTTTAACATTTTAGAGAGGATTTTTTTTGTTATTTTGTTTTAGAAGCCGATTTCCAGGGCAGTAAATTGTTTTCTTCTTGACTGCTGACTCCCTGAACATTGATTGTGGATCCAGGAATGAAATCCTTGACAATGTCCTTTTATTCTCCATGTATCATTAAGCTGTTCATTAGTCTAGTGAGGATTTCAGCTTTATTTACATTGAGTTGCAATCCATACTGAAGGCAATACATTTCAAGTCCTCTTCCCCTTCAACAAGCAAAGTTGTCTCGTCTGCGTATGACAGCTTGTCTTCCTCCAGTCTCCATGACTGTTCCTCTTCCTGGAGTCCAGTTTCTCAGAGTACTTTGCTCATCACACAACCAGATATAAGGGGGTGGGAATCCTCTCTTCTGTAAGACAGTGCTGTACTGGGCTGCTATCTCCAAGGTCATCGACTTGAGCCCATTGGGAATTTCTAGGGAGAAAGGTGAGTCTCCCTGTTCCAGGAAGGATTCACAGCCTAGGACAGACACCCTGAGAGGCATTTTTTTCCTCCCTACAGAGTCTCTATGTGTCAGAATCAACCTAATGGCCGAATATCAAGATGTATGTGCCTTAAACGTCAACTGCTCAGCCTGGCACGGCATTAAGTTAGCTTTCTGTGACTTGGGGTTTGGATTTATTTGGCTCATCGTTCTGACTGGGTGATAGTGGTCTGACTCCTGGTGTCATTGCATCTAATATTGCTTGATGTAGCAGAGGCCTTCAAGAGCAATTACCACCTTTTACAGGTGAATAAAATGTTCTAAAGGTGAAAGTGACTTCTCCAATATTGCTGTCAGTTAGTTAACTTGGCGTTTCTGCTTCCTGTTAGGGACTAATTCTGGGTCAAATTCACAATGGTCAGGGTTTCTGCTTCTTCATTTTTAAAATAGCAATGGCAGTTCATAACCACCGCACAGTGTAGTTGGAGAATGAAGTGAATACATTCACAATACTTAGCCCAGTTCTTGTATACAACAGTAAAAGTTACTCTTTACTGAACTTGGATTAACCTCAGAATAACTGAAGGCGGTAAAGCATCTGATTCTGCTTATTTTACAGATTAGAAAATTGAGGCACCTGGATGCTTAGTGAGGGGCCCGGGTGGCATAGCATTTACCTATAAGGTCAGCAGTTTGCAGCCACTGGCTGTTCTGCAGGAGAAAGACAAGGCTTTCTACCATGCCCTGGAGGAGTTCCAATCTCAGAAACCCACAAGAGCAGTTCTACCCTGTTCTGTAAGGCTGCCCAGTCGGAATCAACTCACTGGCTGTGAGCAAGATTTTGCTGAGAGGCTAAGTGGCATACCCGGGATCCCATGGAAAGTGGTAGGGCCAGCATTTGAATTCCTTAAGTCTGGCACCCAAAACAAACACCTTAAAACCACTATGGCATAGTGGTTACGTGGTGGGCTGTGATCTTCTAGGTCAGCAGTTCAAAACCACCAGACACTCCGCTGGAGAAAGATGAGACTTTCGAGTCACATAAAGAGTTACGGTCTCAGCGACTGATAGGGTAGCTTTCAAGCCAGCTCTGACTTAGGATGCTGCCACGTATGTCAGTAGATCTGTGATCCACTGAGTGCTCAACGACTCACTTTTCAGAAGGAGATTGTCAGGCTCTTCTTCTAAGGCACATCTGGGTAGACTCCAACCTCTGACCTCTCTGTCAAGAGCAGGGTCCATTCTCTGTTTGCTCTGTCCTCTTCACGATGCAGTTAGTACTTGCCACCAATTTCTGTCCGACAGGGCTTTCTCCTCCCGTCAAGAGTTAGTCTCCAGAGTCCACCGGGACAGTGCTACTCTGTCCTATAGGGTCACTGTGAGTCAGAATCAACTCAATGGCAGAAAGAAGATGATGAGATCGTTTTTACAGTCAGACCTAACTCTTCCAAGTATGTTTCCATCTGCTGAGATGTGCTGACAGAAAAATTTTATTCATGACCCCGTTGCCTTTGCTCTTGTCCAAGTTTTACAATTTGTACCTAAAGCAAATGTGTGTATTTTAGTCGCCTGAGAGTCTCCAGCGGGCATTTCCATTTCTGAGCAAGCCTCTTCCAGATTTTCCAAATGCCACCATTTGGAAAACTAGAGGGTTGAATGATGCCATGCTTGTCACTTGATAGTCTCATGTCATTGAGGAGGTCACAGAGAAGTCACATATATAAAAGTTCCCCTCAAAACATTCCATATGTCAGGGAGGTGCTACATAAATGTAGCATGGTTATAGGCAATGTATGATCACAGTTTGTCAAATACAATTCACTGAGTCCAATTGAAATTAATGAAGGGTGTAAAAGTGACAGCTATCTGACATATTTCAAATCTTGATTTGACATTTACAACCTTTTAAAGTTATTTTTAAATGCAGCAGTGTTTAAAATGTATTGAATATATCACATGCCACTAAGCCACTGTTTGGATGACTGGTGTGTAGCCATGGAAATTAACACAAGGCCACATTTCCTAGCTTAAAAAAAAGCATGCAGTATGCCTAGACATAAAAGAAATAAAGTATCTCCTGAAAATTAAATAAGTGCCTTCTTTTGCCTATTTTCTTTTGTGTGTGTTCATCATTGTGGAAAAGCATGTCTTGATGGAAACTGTGCCACAGGTTGGAATGTGATGCTGCCAGCTAGATGATGGGGGAGCGGGAGAAGAAAGGAATGGGTGATGAGTTCAGAAAGCATGGGGTACTGGGAGCTGCAGCGGGGTGGGCTGCAAACGAGGGTAGCAGAGCCTGCCTCTGTGTCCAGCCCTGGCTCCCGTA
>NW_022111372.1:61493104-61495953 GCF_000313985.2 Echinops telfairi
CCACTCCGACCTCCAAAGATGTCATTCGTTGATCTGAGAATACACAGGAATGAGTGGGTTGGTCTCAACGCATGTTAAGTGCAAAGGTCGAGGGAGGAAATGACTTTGGGGGAAGGTTATGTAAACATCGGTGGTTCTCAAAGGTCTACAGTTTTAGTGGCCATGGATAAAACACATCCATGTAGAAAAATAATGTACATTAAACTGGGAGGAGGTGCATTTTGCCCTAAGTGTTCACCATGCTTAGTCCATTGCAGGGTGTGAAGTGAGAGCATACTGACATCGGAAGATGTGTATATCGTCACACAACGGGTCTCCTTTGAATCCAAGAGAACTTCACACATTGGGGCTTCCTGGCTCCAGGATCTTGGGAGTCATACTGAAGTACTATTCCAAGATCCTATCCTTTCATTGGAAAATGACCTTAATGACAATGAAAATAGGCAAGAGCTTACACCACCTTGAGCATCCATGTCCACCTAAAAATCTGAAATAAAACGAGAAGAGAATCAGCCATCCAAGAAGTACGACTGAGCTCAACGTATGGCACCACAGCTGCCTTCCTCTCCCTCACAAAGAAGAGGGGATTCCCAAGACTTGAAGGGCTGCTAGTGTCTCACAAGGAGATGGAGGAAAAGGAGACGGAGTGGCAAGGGCTCTCAAATTTGATTCCAACCATCTCCTCTGTTTGTGCCACTCAAAGTGCCCTGACTCCCACCAGCATTGAGTGTCACGACGCTACCTCATACGGAGCCAGCTGGTGAGTACATCCTTGCTGTTCCTTTCCTTTTCTTTCTAAACATCTTTGGAGATGCAAAAACCGTTTTTCGCCTCAACCCAGAAAAGATAAAAATCAACTTAAAGTGTACTTGGGAAGGACGGCCTGGTGAGAAGAGAAGAATGGCTTTAGAAACAGAGCGAGGAAGCAGCAATGTGCGGCCAACAGGCCAATCACTGCAATGAATTGCACATTCTTGAGTCACCATCCAAACATTGCTGATCCGTGGTCCTGAGAGCGCAGGCAGGACCGACAAGGACAACTCCACCCGTGTAGCCCTGGATGCGAAGTCTGAGTGCCAGATTTCTCATTCTGAAATGGGCCTAGTGGCATTGACCGGCCTACCTCAAAGGCTTACAGTGACTGGACCAGGCAGCAAAATGCACCATCGATCCACACGCCAGGCTGTGATAGGCTGGTGATGCATATTGCAGTAGGAGAAGTATCTGCATCCTCCGTTTCCTTCTGAAGGGAGATTCTGGTAGTTTACAGACAAGGGCAGGGTGTTCACTAATGGATAGAAAAGCCGGGTCTTCTTTACTTAATTTAATCATCATAGACCCGCTATGCATTCCCCCAATTGAAAAAAAATTGCCTGTGTCCCTCCACAAAGAAACGATAGCAGTTACTCAATGCCAATGCCCCTAAAAATTAGAAGGGGTCTCCATCCAAGAGACTTTCCCTTGGTCCATCTGGCAAGCTCTCAACATGTCCCTCTATCAAAGCACAGAGCATTTTCAAGAAACACTGGACAATTATCCCCCAAAAAATATGTTTTGTTTTTTTGCAAATCTGTATGCTCCTGTGCGACACAAAGCAACAAGCTCCAGTCCATTAGTATGACAGGTAGCGCTCTTACTAACAACTGCTTTTACTCCCTCTGACAAATGTGCTTGGTGCCACGGTTGACGTTTGTGTGGTAATCAGGAGTGATGGAGAGGGGACGTCGGCGCTGCCGAAAGTGCCCCCCGATTTAATGTGAACGATTTGTCAACTGTGCTGCGATAGCAATGCTGTCAGACCCGGGCAGGGAAGCACTCTGTCATCTTTGCACCGACCAAGGTCACTTTGGCAGGGAGAGGGGGGCTCTCGCCAGTGAAATTTTCATGTTTATCTGTGATGTGCGCGGCCTACTTTCACAACTTGTTTTTCCTTCTATTAACAGATAACCATCGCAAGGATTGGGAGATGCTCCCCTAGAGAGAAGGCTGCGACATGAGACACTTCCGCGTGGGACATCCACCACTTGGCAGCACTGACTGTCAACACTCAGGATCACAAACACGCCTGCGTTGACTAAATGCTTCCAGGAGGCTTTGTTTCCGGCTGCTACCGTGAGATCACGTGGTGCCTCTCATGAAAAATGTTGTCAATATCAGGAACTAGCACCTCATGGGATGGCAGGATGTTTGGTTTGTTATCATGACCTTCAGGACATTTAGGAGATCCAGTGTCTCCTCAACATTGCAAGAACCAAACCTTAGATTTGGTCTTGGTACAATGGAATCAGTACCTTGACCACAATTTCAGGAAAAGTTAGGGAAGAAGAAGACAAGTTAAAAACAAACAAACACAAACAAGGAACATACTTCTGGTGATTAATACAAATGAATGAGGAGCAATGGAGTATTAGAGGAGATCAGGTCAGATATCTTTGTTTTACATTCTTCTCATATTCTTTCTATTGACTATCATGGTACTGGGCATATTCCCTCATAGAGAATGGAAGCTATGTAGAGTTCAGAATCTGTCTATTTGAATTTGTGTTTTTATCATGTAATAGCTGCTCAAAGAATGTTGATCGAATGAGTGAATATTAACTCATAAGTATAGAAGGGATCAGTTATCAGACATCAAAGAACTGAAAATCATATCAGTGGGTGCCCGCTTTACTGACACAATCACTGAAGAAAAACAGGTGCATAAGCAAATGTGGTGAAGAGAGCTAATGGTGTCCGGCTATCAAAAGATATAGCGTCTGAAGTCTTAAAGGCTTGAAGATAAACAAGTGTCCATCCAGCTGAGAAGCATCAAAGCCCACAAGGAAGAACCACACCAGCCTGTCTGACCA
>NW_022111372.1:61497684-61508884 GCF_000313985.2 Echinops telfairi
TCCAAGCTCCGATGCACTGCAGGTTACACGGGAAGCTGCCCAACTTGGCAACACAGTGGGGGAACGCAGACCAAAGTGATATTGCCACAATACCCCAGAGGTAACGAACTCATTTAATATTGGTAATCTTACATCTTTCTTGGCATCATTCTTGATAGCATGCCCCCTTTACAGATGAAGAAAGCAAAGCTGTAATAGTGTGAGGTTAGTCGCCGCACTAGCAGGATGCAAAGCTCAGCCTGGCAGACCAATTCCATCCACAACTCCCGGGCTGTGGGTAGACCAGCAGTATTTCACTGAAGCACCCCAGTGCCATGGGAGAAATCCACTCTCCTGGATGGGCATACCCCTCTTCTCCCTCCCACCGGATGACAGCAGTGCAAACGCAGATGTCTTGCTCCAGGTGCAGTGGGGCGGGGTGCCCTCCTCAGGCTAGGCTGCAGGTGGGCTATTGTGATCCCTAGCAATTTCATCGACTAACTTTTATAAGTAGGTCACCAGGCCTTTCTTTCTTTCTCACTCACTGTCATTGAATGGATTCTGCCTCATGCTGATCCTACCGGAGTGCGTAGAGCTGTCCCCGTGAGTTTCTGAGGCGGTTTCTCTTTATGGGGGCAGAAAGTCAGGTCTGTTTTTCTCAGCGCCGAACTCTTGGTTAGCAGCCCAACGTGGAAGCACTATGCCACCAGCACTTCTCTATCTAGCCCGTCTTAATCCAAAAGCTCTACCAATACTCGTTGAGCCTCAGAGCAACATAGACACTTCCATTGACAGACAGGTTATGGCTGCAAATGGGGTTCACTGACTGTAAATTGGACGCAGGTCTCTGGCATGAATGGTGAGAATTCTACCCTTGAACCACCACTATCTACATTAAGGACACAGGTAGTTGTGATGTTATGGAAACTGTCCTTGGCAGGGATGTTGATCATTGGATTTCTGGTCCTGGCTCCAACAATCTATGCATTGGTGGTGTTGTAACTGGTGCCTTATTAGAATTCAAGATTTCTTTTTTCTCTAAGTGGGGGAATACATGAGACTCCCCTGGGGAGTTGTCAACACTACAGAATTCCCTGGGCTTCGCTCTTGTTCTGGAAAGCTAAATATCTTAGGTGGCACTCAAATATGCATTTTTTAAAAATCTCCTCCTTTGATTGAGATGAGCATTCCAGTTGAGAACAACTGGATGGTATGACATGACCCCACCCCACATCCAAACCCCCCAATTCATGTGAGTCTATTCTGACTCACAACGACCCTATAGAGCCGAGCAGAACTGCCCCCGGGGGTTTCTGCAAATGTACATCTTCATGGAGGAAAAACCCTCATCTTCCTCTGGCAGAGTGGCTGGGTGGCTTCCAGCAACTAAACCTGTGAACCGCTGTGACACCGGGCTCCTCCACAGGCCCTGCAGCTACTGCGATCCGAGAACCAGAGAAGCAAACAGGACACGCAGGACGCCCCAGGCCAAAGAGGGTGCAGCTGTTGGACGAGGGCATGGCTGCATTAAATGGAGTCAAACATGGAGTTCCCATGGATGGGAAACTCTAGAGCTAATGTGGAAGTTGTCCACATGTGACAACAATTCAACTAAACGAAGAGAAGAACGTGTCCACCTCATGATCCTTAAGGGCACACGCAAGTGTTCAAATTCCTCTAAGCAGCGTGATGCCAGAGAAAGAGCCCACTGGGGGCCCAATGCTATATTTGACAGAAGCACTTTGGGATGGATACTTGTTGACTGGCCCTTTTTTGACAATATGAGATTTTAACCAGTGCCTCTTAGAGCCACGGTATGAGCCACGCTGAGCTCTTAACCCCTTTTCCATTGCCTATATGACACATATGCAGTAAGACGGATCCAGGAAGCGTAGCAGGTTTTTAATATCCATGAATGAATATCTAATAATGCATGAAGAAGAAAAACAAATAAGGGTATGATTTCCATGGTTTACTTTACCAAAATGGTTCTTAAAAATATTTAATTTTAAAAGATGCATAAACTCATTATGTTCTGTGTAAATTCTTCAATGATGGTCCATGGCCTATAGCATAAAGGTGAAAATTCTCTGTGTACTTGGGCGTTTATGTATATCTTCCCTGGATGACAACTTTTCTGAATTCATCTCTCACCACACATTTTTTTTTTCAAAATTGAATACGTCTTGCTATGAAAGGCCCCCACACCTTTGATCAGAGCTCTTCCCTCTACCTGGGAAATCCTTCATTTATGTGTCTTCCCAGGACTGTTCAATGTTGAGTTCCACGGATGTTTTCCCAAGCTGTCCAGTAATATTAGCCATTCTTGAGGCACAGGGAAGGGTCTAGCTGGTCCTCCAGGTCACTGGGAGTCCTGATCCATTCGATGGCAGTGATTTTGGTTTTGGTTTGATCTACCTTTGGATCAATAAACTCCCCTCATGGTACCTTCATCACTTTCTACCGTTTAATATTGTGCATCATTTTTCCTAATAGACTGCAATCTACTTGCAGTCTTCTCCTTGGTGTTCATAAAACTCTGATATCTCAAACAATGGGTACTTACAAACACCCACCCAAAACAGTTTGAATCAACATCTGGCTGCATCACTCTCTCATCCCGATGGGGCAGGCATGAAGAATGTACTCTAAAGCATTTCTTTCTTTTTTTTTCAGACAGGGAAAATAGTAGGGAATTTTAAAGTGTAACATTGTCAAAACCTTCATTCTATATAAGATGTTACTTCTAGGCATGGAGACCCACCAGATATTTAGATAGTAAGAGAGCTGCCCAGAAAGATTTTAAAGTGACGGGATCACTTAATCACTGAAAGCACGTAAAGGTATGGATGCAGATATTCTTAAATGCATATTTTCAAGTGTTGTATGTCTACCTGTCATCTATCTATAATACAGCACACATGGTGGCTTCTCAGGCATAACCAAGCACCTGTTGGAACTGAGATGGATGGCTAAGGGGCCTTGTTTCAGGGGACATGTAGGTCAATTCACTTGACACATTTCGTAACGATAATGGCCAATATTCTAGTTTTGTGAGTAGTGTCTGAAGTCTTAAACGCTTGGGAGTGACCAGGTAACAGTCTCCTCCCATGTGCAGCAAAGAAGGATCAAGAAAACTTAAGAAAGCAACTTCTCCAAAGAACTAATGGCCCACATGAATAACAACATCCTCTTTTAACCACATTCTCGAATACCTAGAACTACTCTATCCACCGCTCTGATCCAGAACAGAGGGTCCGGCTAAAGTTGGTGAAAGTGTATAACAAAATTCAAAATTATTAAACAACAACAACTAGACTTTCAGGTCTGATAGAGACCGGAAGAACCCCCAAGGTGACCTTCTAAGTGGCCTATGAAATAAACACCCAGGAGAAGTATGTTCCTTAGAACAATCAACGCTATGATGCTCAGCATCAGCAAATGCTTAGAGACTTGACAGCAGGGAGGGACAGGGGACTGGGTAAATGTTGGAAGCCAGGGTAAAAATGGGAAGAGTGTGGACACACTGTGGGGATCCCACCCAATGTCATAGAACAATTTGTGTACGAATCACTGAATCAAACACTAATTTGCTATGTAAATTTTTACCTAAAACACAATAAAATGTTTTTTAATAAAGAGGAAGGAAAAATAATAAAATTAATGGCAGCTTGAGAGTTTGGGGGAGAGCGTTGTGCTTGGTAAAGCTGAGGGGCAGTGAAAGAGAGGAAGGCTCTCAGGCGATGGACGGATCCGGTGACTGCAACAATAGGCTCAGGCATGGGGTCGTTGTGAGGATGGTGCAGGATGGGCCATATTTGGTTCTACTGTGCTTGAGGTTGCTATGGGTTGGAACTTATTCAGCTGCACCTAACAACAGCATCCACAACCTTGGCCTTGGTATCTCTGTAATACACAAGAGGAGATTGGAAAAGGTGCCTCACCTGGTGCATGATCGTAGTTCACAAAGTAGTAATGGTTGATTTGTATGTCAAGGATAACAATGCAAGTTCAGGCTATTTCACCTGAGGTCATTCTAATTGCAGTATGTGGACTCCTTTTTGATCTCTACTTTCTTCCATTCTTGATAAATTCAAAAAATATTTTTTGAGCTCCTACTGCTCCCAGCTATTCACTTAGTAGCGAAAATATGGACAGATTCTGCTCTGATATTTTTCTTTCTATTCTTTTATGATCATTCACCTCCTTTAACGTTTCCAACTCGATGTTTTGCGGGAATCATAAACAAGTCGACCCTATTTACTCTCACCCTGGTCTGGCATCTGAGTTAAATGTGCATGCTCTAGCAGATCACGGCTCATCACAATTAGGAGCATCATACCTCATCTCCTGAACATCCTTCATAACTCAACGACATGTGTGACATGAATCTCGGCTCAATTAAACAAAGCAATGAATGGAAACAGAGCACTTTGATCGGCACTCTTTTTTCCTTTTCACACTGGAATGTTCCTCTTCCTTTTCCTACCTGCTGGCTGACACGTCAGTCTTTGGCAAGGTACAGAGATACAGACTCATCCCCACTGATACAGAAACGACAACAATGCAAACAGCTGTTTGTTTTGACTCGTCAAACTGATTCTTTCATCTTAAACAATAAATCGAAGCATCTTATAAGTATTCCTTAACCCAATTTTTTTGTTTTGGCTCTAAGAAATGAGTAATCACATCTAAAACCAATATGAACTTTCTTCTCAATATAGATGGGATTCAACAATCCAAGGAAGCGCTTCTGGCCTGAGTTTCACCAATAAAAGCTAAACTAATATTATCACTTCACCATAGCTAATGGAATTTAAGGAGCTGTAAAGCCTATTAATTGACCAGTGGCCCATTAAATGGGCAAAATGCCATTCCAGGAGTGCCACCTCACGTCTACACTGTCCTGTCGCAGGGCTGCTCCCCATTCTTCGTGCCACTTCAACCAACTGGCTCTCTTTGTGTGCCTCTGAGTCAGAACTGATTTAATGGCAGCGAGTTGAGAAAATACCAGCGTCACCCCCGCTGCAGAATCTCTTCCTTTCCCAAGCTCTGAAAATTCCTGTCATAGTGATTCCTGTGACTGGCTCCGAGTTACAGTTCCAAAGTCCTCAGTTTTTAGAAAAGGCCTTTGATAATCATCTTGCATAGGGGAGCCCACTCTGTGATTAATTATCATCTCACCCTAGATTAACTGAAGCTACAGCCTTGAATAGACATTAAATAAGGGAGACTGTAGAAGAATAGACACATTTGACTTGTAGTGCTGGTGAAGGGTATTGAGCACCCAAGGCCTGCTAACGGGACTAACAGATCTCTTGGAAGAAGGAAGGCCAGAGTGCCCCATAGAGGCAAGCATGTTAAGTATTCATCTTACATACTTTGGTCATATTGTCAGGGGAGACCGGTCCCTGGTGAAGGACACCGTGTTTGGTAGCGTGGAGAGGCAGCGTAAAAGAGGAGAGTCTCTGGTGAGATGGCTTGACACAGTGGCTGCATCAACGGGCTCAGGCATAGGGATAATTGTGAGCATGACGCCAGCCCCTGCAATGTTTTATTCTGTTGTACGTCCGGTAGCTATGAGTTGGAGCTGACTAGATAGCACACAACAACAACAAAACAGTCTTTTAATCTCTATATCGGGTTTTTGTTAACCATTTTGTTGATGTATCTGTGTTATGAATCTATTTTCTTTCTCCTTTCAACCCCTACCAAGTGTCTGTCTAGTTACATCTTCATAATCTAGGATTATGTCCAGTGCTTACATGAACTGCATCAGTATCTGCTGACAAGAAACAAGTCTGTGTGACTTCTGATGCATTCATGAGATGGCTTCCTTTTCAATCAATTTGAGAAAGTGGCCTTAAATAGTCTCAACAACATATACTATGTTTTCCCCTCAAAAATCTTCCTTGGCCTAAAGCCTGACCCAGAACACTCAATCTTCAGCAAAAATTGATAGAGAAATATTTTTCTTTGATCTGCCCTCATCAATAACAAAAATACAGATGGTGAGACAATATGAAGGCGTGAACCCTGAGCGGAGAGGTGACGCGTGCACGTCACTGCTCTGTATTACAAACGGCCAGCAGTGGGTTTCATGTGAGCCGCCGAGTTAAAAGGTCAAGGATATCAACAGCAAAGGGAAAGGAGCAGAAAATTGCTTGACTTATATTTTCCTTCTTTGGCAAGAAATAGAATGAGAAACAAGCAGGAAGCTGACAAGGAGCGTAGGATCCAAGCACACCCAATTATTAGATTAGTCTCCATACTACAAAACTCTGCAAGGGAAAGGAATCAGAGAATCCTAAAAATGCTAGAGGTGAGAAATGCAATGGCAACTTTAATGATCAAAGCGGGATTCAAGGAGAAAGGATCCCCTTGTTTCCTGGCAACAAAGGTTATCCCCTTAGAGTTGTTTTAATCCGACAGTGCCTTCTTCTTCAGTCCTCCCTCCCCTCTCTCATTGCCTTTCCTCCCCTCTCTTCCACATATTCCATCCCCACTTCCCTTTCTCTGCCTCCTACGTATATTCCTATTAGGAAAAGATACTGGGAAATTGGTTCCAGTGAAATGATAGGAAAGCTAACTTTGGGGTGGTGCACAAATTAGTTTGCAATTTTTACTAAGCAACAGCATAAGCAGAAAGAGATCTTTGGTAACAAATCATATGAATCAACTAAATTCATACATAATCTCAGTGATTCATCGAGTAACAATAGCAAGTAGGATATCAGATGTTCCAAATTCCCTAAGGAGGTGCATGATTCAAGACACAAAGATTAATTTGTAATCTGCTCACACACGAAGACCAAGGACATAATTTCATCATTCCTTATCAAATATGCAAAACCAGAGTCATTCCCTCACGGGCCCTCTTACTCCTTGAAAGTGCTTCATGGAGTTCATAGACTAAGTGACAAATTAATTCTCTACATACCTGACCCTACCCATGTTCACTGCCAATAAGTCCCAATCATGTCATCTTCAGACCAGCTTCTGCCCCGAAAGTAGGCAGGGGCCATGCGTTGCTCTTTAAATTGAAGTTTAAGTGAACTAAAGTTAACCAGAGCAAGACATGCCATTCTTCAGTCACAGTGACCCCATCAAAGTGCTCATCCGTCCCTCGCTGGTTGGAGGGAAGTTAGTGGTGACGTGTGCAGACACTCCCATTACTGTGGTCAGTTCTCCTGGCAGCTTTTAAGGACAAGCACCGATTACCAAAGCAATCTGAAGTATATATGTAGTTTCTGGGTAGTCATAATGTATATCGGCAATTATTAACGAATGCAGTTTTCTCCTCAATGATTCCAAATCTCAGAAGGCCAACTCGCTCCTGTTTGGGCTTTTGCTTTTAGCACCTGGCAAAGGATCACTTTCAAAGGCGGTATCTAGGGAATATTTGTTGATTGACCCCTTGATGGCATGAAGGTCAAATGCCACCACCAAATAACCCAAAACCCACATGGCTCTAAAGACAAACATCAGAGTGGGAGAATACCCGTTAGCTACATGTGACTAAACAGAAAGGTCTCCGCATCTCCTTGTTGGATCAGCCTGCGAAGCCCCAGAAATCAATGCCACCCTTAACATTTGTGGATCCTCTTGCCCAGATGAGCACCTGAACCCTAACCAGATCAGCTGAGGAACCTGTGAAATGAATTGTGCTGACATCTACGTGGGCAGAAAACAGTTAACCCCGCGTGACAGGGCTGTGATGGTGATGGAAACTCCTGCGAGGCCTCGACAAGGCGCTGTATTCATCTCATTATGTCTGCCTTGATAATTACAACCAACTCATCAGCCCCGAGTCGTCGAACACCACATATAATCACTTTCCTGCATTTTTTTGGAAGGAGGAAGCATAATAAGATAAATCTGCCGACTAATTTATGACATTTATAGATCTATTTTCAGGAAAAGAAAAACAAAAATGAGGTGGTGGGGGGTGAAAGGACTCTTTTAGGTATATACTTGTATATGTATACAAGGGACTTTAAATGCTTCCAGGAGAAAATGGAACTCAAACATAATGGCAGTTTTTCCCATTAACTTTTTGCATGTTGTGTGTGTGTTTGTGTGTGAAGTTGTTAAAATTAAGAAAACATGTTCTCACTTATATGAAAAAGAACAAATGCATACCACTTAACACTGAATCTGCTAAGAAAATATTTTCTAGATAGCAGCCCAAGCCACACCCCAACCTTTCGCCCTCGAAATACACTCCTTAGAACGTAAAAACCCTGCATCTAGTCAACCACGTAGATGAAAGCATTGATAGAGAGTTATACCATTTGAGGTAGCACATAAGGAAAATAAGTTCTTATCAAATCTGGACATTAACATACTGGTGCAAGACAACACCCTTGGGAAGACGCCCTCCTGGCCCGGTGCGCACTGTGAATGATAACTACAGAAGGGAGCTGTGACTGCCACGTGCAGTCCCCAGTCAGCGCGCATCTCAGCAAGTCATCTGTCAGCTCTCATAAGGACATTTCACTGAGCAAAACGCAGCGTACAATTAAAAACACCAAATCTCTGTGCTGAAAACACAACTAAATCAATCAAACAAACAAACCAAAAACTCCAGCAATGCCATCTGGATATTTCTATTTTGGGTCATAGTAGATAAAAATGGCACAAAAATAAGATTATGAGCAGCATGGTGATTGCTCTTCCCCACAGGGATTGAAAACAAGAAAAAGGGATTTTTAAGTTTTACCATGGAGGCTACCAAATTATTCTTCCTGGCACTGCTTTTCCCAGTGGAATCAGACTGGTCCATTGAAAATGTCTAGCACCGAGCTGGTGAGAATGCTTGGATAGAATCCGTTTTTAATTATATGAAACCAATCGCACTTGAGAGTTATAGGGTTTATTTTTAACTGTGAAACATTAGGTGTAGGTGGTTTTGTAAAAATCAATTAAGATGCCCGTCTGCAAATTGGGGTGCTGATCTGTTTGCAAATTTCCTAATTAAAAAGCATTGTTTTACCCTTTCTCTGTCCTTGACCTAGTAGAATGATACATGGATACCCCAAACCCAGCCTAGCAGATATCCATCACCTTTGACTACAAATGCTGTCTCTATATAATGTTATGCCCAAGCAAAGATACAGGAAGTCATTTTCCTCCCACCAGCCCGGAGGGGGGGGGGTCTCCCCTTTATATTGTCTGCCTTTTAATGTCTGCTCCCATGATCATTTATCCCAGTGTTCATTTGATAGCTCAAATGGAATGTCTTAACACATGTTCAGCTGTCTTTTCAAGTGAAACAATAACTTTTCATCTTTGAAACATTTCTAGGAGAGTACCATTGCTCACATGAAGCAGGGGGATGGGATAAAACTTAGTGGAAGAGCTTTTTGGATGGGGGGAGGGCATGGTTAAACTAGAATGTGTATTATACACACATAAGTAAATATCCAGTTTAAGAAAATCAACCTTCTCCCTTTACTTTGATAGCTGCCAACATCTGCATACACCATACACTGCTTCTGACATCAAACGTTTCTGCCAATCATGGCTTTAACGCTAAATCAAAATGCTAAAGACTGCAGGACAGAGACTAGCTATTTAACTGCAGTTGTGATTGGACATGCATTGTTCAGACCTGGGGTTCTGTGGGTCTTCCGAATTGCCCAATCTGTCCCGTACATCACTTGCATGATGCTGTCATCCTGAAACATGGGGTTACCCACCTAACGAACTTCAATCGTCTCCTTTCTCTCTGAACACTATTTACTAACCATATTTACCCATGCTGACAAAATGTAGAAATATTATTCTTTCTAGCCTTTTTAATTACCAAAATTGAAATTGCCTTTAAAATATCATAGTGTCCCCTGGGTTTTCAGGGAAAGTTGGAGATCACCATGGCAATAAGAGAATGGTGCCAGCATCCTCTTGGCACAGACTCACAACACATCTCAGGGGACTTTTGCATGGGAGAAAATTGAACTCGTGTTATAAAGCAGGCGCTCTCCCTTCAATCCTTTATTTTGGGACTAAAATGACAAATTTCATGTTAAAGAAGGTAAATAAGAAAATGTTGTAACCATATGCCTTCCCCTAATATACATAATTAAAATGCAATATCAATCTGCTCTCCCAGTACATAGAGTAAAAATGGAAAGCTAACAGACAGTGGCCCACATATGATGTCCATGTGCCAGTTTTACTTCAATCCTCCATGCTGCACTGATCTCATGACCCAATCTTTCTGATTCCAAGAGGGGGTCAAGCTTAGAAACTCATGGAATATGGGTGTAATCCTGTCGTTCAGAGGGGTATGCATTCATTATTTCATCCAACAGCTCCTTATCCTTAAAATGTATGCTGGACAATGGAGAATTAGAGCTGGGTACCACAGGGTGGCAAGGTCATCACAGAGCAGGGGTAGAATCAATGTGGAATACTTATACCTGAGCACATGTATATATGTTGTTATTAGGTGCCATAAAATCTGCTCTAACTCAAAGCTACTCTGAATACAACCCAAGGAAAGACTGCTCTGAGCTATCCTTACAAGGGCCCTAGGCCAGCCTCACAGTTGTTATGTTTAAGCCCATCTTTGTAGCCACTGTGTAGAGATGTTTGTATACGTGTACTTACATATTCAAACTATGTAAAAAAACAAAAACAAAAGACAGTACTTTGGCCATTTGCGCAGGAGAGACCAATCCTTGGAAAAGACCACCCTGCGTGGTGGAGAGCCAGCGAAGAGGAGGTCAGCCCTTGGTACGGCACAGTGGCTGCAACAAGGGGCTCAGACATGAGCACAATGTGAATGGTGATGACCAGGCAGCGTTTCCTTCCGTTGTACATGGGGTCACCTTGAGTCAGGACCAAGTGCATGGCACCTGATAACAATCACGTGTAACTATGAGAGAGTGGAGTAAGTGTGGTTGGAGAGATCCATACAGAATATTTAGAAATACTGAAACAGAGTATCCTTGCACCATATAAAAAATAATACCGTAACATTATGATATTGAAGTAAGATGCATCCAAGCAAGCATTACCTGTGGTGTAACGACAAGGTAGAACGTTCATTGAAAGCACAGAAAACAACCGTTGCTATGGATTCCATCCCAACTCGTGCGGATCCCATAAGAAATTGTTCTTCCTGGCGGTGACATTTTAGAAGCAGATCAGTTGGCCTGTCTCCTGAGAAGCAACGGAGTGCATTTAAACTAACAACCTTTGGCCAGGGGTCAAG
>NW_022111372.1:61509098-61517819 GCF_000313985.2 Echinops telfairi
CCCACTCGCCCCTCACTGATATCCTCTGGTGTGTGGTGCCATTTTTTCTGTTGTTGCTACCACACCTGGCATGTAACCGTTCTGTTAAACCATCATCGTTCTGGTATCCTATGACTTCAGCCCGGAAGACCCTGTATAGCTCCATTAGTGGCAGCTGGAAAGTCGAACAGTCTGAGCCTAGGAACTTCTGGACAAGGTGGGTTCCGATATGCAAAGTGGTCTGAGCTAGTCTCTTCACGTGCTCTTGGTTTTGCGTCCTCTAAAGGTAACCGCAGTGTCTGCCACCAGGGGCTCAAGCCTAACCATTGGTGAGGATGGCACAGGACTGAGCAGTGCTTCATTCTGCCGTGCACAGAGGGGATTGGTACCAGTCCAAGCCTATTCGGTGGTACCTAGCAACAATGACAAAGGCAAAAGGGTTGCTGCAGAAAACTCAGGCCCCTTTCTCCAATTCTAATAATAGGAGAGGTGTCGCGATGCTTCTGAATTCACTGTCCTCCTCCTACTGGTACATGAGATCGACAGGTGGGTCCCGACAAAGTGGGTCAGTGTCATCTGTGGATTCACCCCCCAAGTTACCTGAAACAGGTGTGCAAGGTAGTCCTTGGAGAAGCTATCTCAGTTCAGTGGGAACAAGGGCACTTGGAAGAGTCATTCTAAGCTTTCTGCCTCACAACAGTGGGCGCCAAGAAATGATTTAAGCTTCCTGGGCCTCCAGATCCCTGTCTTAAAATCTCTGGGTGGGATTTGCTTCTCAGAGTTGAGTTTTCCTTTAGATAATGGCGGCAAACCGTCTGGCACATAATACGCACTATATCAGCATTGCTGTTTCCCTATCACCCGACAGTTGAGTGATCAGCATAAAACTTGTCATCACACTCAGAGAGGACTGGGTGACACGGAGTAAAATCACACCGAAGGGTTAGGCTTTCTGCCTTGCATTCCAGCCGAGGTGAACGTGGACTCACAGAAATGAACTTAAATCGGAGTCAGTTTTCGCTTATTGCTTCAATGAGTTTTCCTACTTTGATATTTTGGGGATGAAAAAGGTAAGAGGCGAAGCAGTGTACACAGATTTACACAAGTCTATTCTTGCCGGGGAAGAAACGAGGATCTACTGGCACATGACAGACAAACACGAAATGCAAACACTCCTGGCCCACCCGAGAACTCAGGTTCAATGTCAAAAACAGCTCTGGGTTGATGTGGCATGTTTTGATAGAAGAGGCTCTCCTCCTCAGACATAAATAAGTCTGGAAGAGCTAAAAGAATACTAAACAACTAGGTAAACCCAAAAGGTTCTCTGCTTATTCTCTGTAATGAGCATGGCAAGCAAGACACAGCTCAGCACTGCTGGGGGCTAGAGTTTTTGTTTGGCTCCTGAGAAGGTAATTGGTTTGAAAATTAACGTTTTTGTTTCAGAATAGGTTTATTTACTGTGACTCTTGAAGATGTTAGGTTTCATGTGAAAGGTCTTGATCATGAGGCAATAAAGCAGAATCCTCATCCTCTCTACTGCACTAATTTGCTGAACAAATCATTTTCCCCTTTCGGTGGCTGCCGTTTCCCATCTTTCAATAGTTGGCTTTGGGCTAGATTGTCCTCAGTACCTCAGAGAGGCTGTGCTTCTAAGTGACGAACAAAAGACACAATGTAATTTTACTTCTTACAGGCTTTTGATTCGGCTTCACTAATTTCTCCTTTGATTCTGGTGTCCCGCTGTCTTTTCTTCCCCTTCCCTCATCTAATAAGCAAGTGACTGGCTTCAGCGAGAGTAGCTGCCCTTGGAAGAGGTGATTTCGCCAATAATAAGGTGTGATGATTATCTTAAATCCTTGAAATTGATATTCTCCAAATGAAGGGCTCCAAAAGAGCTTTTCCATTTGCACTGATCGGTCCTGACAGTTTCGAATGAGTAATTTTCGTGTCGGGACGATTCTAAGGGTTGGAACCATTCTATTTCTGTGTGAGCTGGGGTCAGAACAAACAGAACACATTTCAAACTGCCAGGGCCCATCAGCCTCTCCCGTCTTAATACGTATTTGTAAGTTAAATCACAAGGACTTTGGCATATCAAAAATAGGGTGACATGCGTGAACTGATCAGATTTGCTTCTCAGTCGTCTAGGAGAACATGATCATCAGAGATATACCACCCTTCCTTAAGGTCAATCCTTTTACCATAAAAAGAGATGGAAAGGCACGATTATTTCTCCTGCCACTACTTACTACATTGGCTCTACAAAAATAAATCCTGATATGCATCATTCCAAATGAATACTTCATGAATGTTCAAGAATGATTAGAGTCTCTAAGAAATATCATTCTTAATGTATGGAAACATTGACAATTATATTAAACAACACACTCACACGGGTATTATATAACTTTACCCAAAACTACCTGGAAGCAGACTGTATTTCTCACCTGATTAATTTGCCCCAACCTGAGTCCTAGTATCTAGAATAGAGACGTGGTTTTTCTGAGAACTTAACAATCCTGAGTGATGGTCAATCACTCCCCTCCCATTTGGGTTGGACAACATATTGTATTTTCTCTAGATCATGTGATTTGAAGGTTTTAAAATAATAGCATTAGTTTCTCAAATATGCACCCCACATATTGCATTAATGTGCAATGTCTAATGTATTCTCATAATGGAAATACAACTTTTTATGCTGACTAGCTACAGCTCCCTGGCATTGAGTCAATTGTGACTCATAAGGACCCATTAGGACAGAGCAGAAGTGCCCCTGTGGGTGTCTGAGACTGACTGAGGACTGAAGGAAAGGAAAAGCTGGCTTCTGGCATTGTATGCCATAATCAGTCCAGTGTCGGCACAGTGCTGGTTGTTGCATCCAACCAGACTTCCAATCTACTAGCAGATAGCTCTTAGGCAAAAGCAGAGAACACAAGAAAAAAATGTTGAGTTGTGATTTATGGACTATGCAAAAAAAAATCTGCTGTGTGGTTCCTAACCAATGATATATAACTTGGTGAAGAATGGGAAGTCCAAAACACTTCTTGTACTCAGGCAACACCTGTCTCCAGACCAAGCGGCAGATGTTCACAAAGAACACAGGAATGCTGTGCAGGTTAAAATCGAGAGGTGGATATCGGGGTTCTGTCCTTTCACCGTACGTCTTAACTCAGTCTGCCAAGCTGATAGTTTGACTGTAGGAAAACCACACTGTCAAGTTGAGGGGAGGTGTGATATGCAGATGACACAACCTTATTGCTGAGAGGGAAGAGGACTTGAAACCCTACCTGGTGAAGGTCAGAGACAACAGCTTTCAGAAAGCATACTGACTAAAAGATGCTTAAGTCAGGGTGCAGCGCCAGAAGAAGGTGGTCTACGAACGAGGCCAGAACAAGGAAAGCTTCCCTGAGGCCAGAGCTTTTTCATAAAAACTTGTATATTCTTGGAAAGGATGGATGGGGGATCAAATACTCCTGGATCATTCAATGAATATTCAAAGTCATCATACTTGTAACAGCTGAAAAACTTCAATTTTTTTTAAAAACAGGGAATTTATTTGATCAAGATACGGACTTTTGTCCCTCTCTTCCTTTATCGTGTCCTCAAAAGCAAGGGCAGGGCCATGTCCAGAGGGAGCACTCCGAAAAATGCATGTATTTCGAGAAGACATACAAAAGGAAAGAAATGAATCACATATTTCATAAGAAGGACTATACAATTCTTAAAAATCAAGTTCGTGAAATAGAGAAAAGGTCTTCATTACAACCAACAATTTTAAAAGTAGGTTACTCAATAATGAACCTCATTTGTTTGCACATTTTGTATTATGTGCACAGAGAGATATCTGAGGTCACATGTCCCCCCATAATTTGGCTGCTTTGGTTATAACAGAAAATAAAACTACTTAAAATAAACTTTGTATTGTTCAGATCTTTTCCAAAAATGTATTTTTTACAAGTGAAAATTGTTTTACCTTTAAAATTAAAATGAAAGTTAAGATTAATCAATGTAACTTTGAATACACCCTTCTGGAGATCATGGGGGCAAATCAAGGACTTTGAAAGTGAAACCTTTAGACATGATCAGGCTTTGGGGGAGGGGTGTTGGCGGGCAGTCCACCCGGCAGGAAGGAAGAAACCACATCTCTAAGGCACCATTTATGTGAGCAAAACCACTTCACAATCAATGTGAAATTTTATGGCTAACCCATACAAGGACTGAACTGAGGGTCGAAATATGCTGAGGTGACAAAATGCCAGGGAAGCTCTGGGCTGCTTCTACTCTTAAGATGCGTCCTATAAATAACACTGTTAAGAAGACCCACCAATGGAAAATTCCTTAGTCTAGACTTAAAGTAATAAAGGGGTGACCCACATCTCCACATGTTTCTTGCTGAGCTGGGGCTTTGCTTCAGAGGGGTAGGGATGGGGGAGGGGGGCGGGGAGCTGCCCCAGTAACAGTGGCAGGGTGTTTACCCATTGATGACTTGGATGTCAACGGGCCACTCAGGCACTTAAAACCTTGGGATGCTTTTAGAATTTCATTTCATAAAATAATCGCCAGACAGGAAGCTCCACTCAGCCAGCTCCTGGAGGGAGCTAAGGAACAAATGCTCCATACGTGATTCAGCTCCATCAAGCTGGGCGACAGCCCTCAATGCTTAACTCCAACAGCGGCTTCCCTGTGAAGGGAGGAGGCTTCTCCTCACTCCCTGTTGGCATATGCCTCGGCACGGCATCTCGGCCTCCTGAGAATACTTGATTTCAACTCCCTCACTGCCACTTCCCTGTCCTACTCGGCTTAGGCGTCTTTCGATGCCTACCTCCACTCAGCTGCACCTGAAAATACATGTCAATTGCACAGCCTTATGAAACTGTTACTTCTTATTACACCACTTTAAGATGCTTGAGACCAGGGAATGTGCCCCGTTCAGTTTTCTGGCCAGCGATGAAGAGTCATGATGCTGCCTATCGTCTTGTGAGTGAATCAGGCTTAGAGGAAATTCAGCCAGAACGGCAAGACTGTTGCTTGCTTACTTTGGACACATCATCAGACATGACCAGTTTTTTTTTTGTTTGTTTTTTTTTAAAGCATTGTGCCTGAAAAAGTTGATGGTTAGTGAAACTGAGAAAACCTCAGTGAAATGGGTCTCTAGTAGCCAAAGCAACAGATTTCCATAGACGGAAGATCCTGAGACGGGCCGCCACTGTACAGCTAGACATAAGGTCACTGAGCGTGGGAGCGGAGGTGACAACAGTAAAATCACAAAGGCAAGCTGCTCTGGTAAAGACTGCAGCGTGGGAAACCCCAGGGACAGCTCCGCTCAGCCACACGGAGGGGTCAGGGGTTAGAATCAGTGGACAGCATCTCACTGTTAACAGCAGGAAGGACCCCGTGTGAAACTACGTTGAGATCTTCCAACGCCTCCTTTCTGCTGCCTGTAAACCTCCGTAAGGTACCGTGCATTTTACAAACAAGACTGATCTGCAGAAAGTTTAATTTGTTTGTCAAATATCATAGAGCTTCTGGGGATGATGACGGAAGCATACTGCCTACTGCGACTAAATTAGGATTCTACAGAAACTAATGGGCAGTGAGTGAAATGTGCTGTCTTGCCTCGAAAGATCCGAATAGAATGATCGTCTATTCTACACCCTCAAGAAGAAGGTCTATCTATCAGCAATGAACATCGATGGGAACAACATGCATGGGTACTCAATATGAGTTTTTTGGCTGTTTGGTAGCCATCACTATTACCCTACATCAAAAACAAGCCATCAAGCAATCTCTCTCCCCTCTTCCCCACACCCCACAAAGTAGTAATTCGTTATGCTCTTGGTTAAATTGAGGAGAAAATAGTACGTTGTAGATTAGGTGCCGTAAATAGGTACCGACTCAGAGTCACCCTGCTATATGACACAGAATGAAACACCACCAGATCCCGCACCGACTTCCGACTGTGAGGGCGAAGCCCACTGTTGCAGTCTCAATGTCAGTCTAGCTTGTTCAGCAGAACGTAGGTTCAAGGACATCACGTTTTCTACTGCAGAATGAACATATTTTTTAAAATATCATAGTCTTTGTGAATTAATGCCTCCCCCACAAATAATACTAGTACATAAATTGTTTCTCAGATTTGCTCTCTCAAGGAACTCTTATTGCAGCTTCTCCCTGGACCACTTTTTATAGATTACATCTTAGACCAAGATTCTGGCGGCAGAAGCTAGGGCAATCAGAACCTTTGGCTTGCTGGGGGAGGCTACGGCCGCACACCCACGTAGAACCCGACCCTTGGATAGAAGGCATCAGGATAGGGCTTTGGGCAGTTAAGTTTCAGAGGCTGTAATTTGCCACTTGGTAGACTGACAAACTGAGGAATTTTTTACGCAGCGCGCATTACTTTCCCAAGGAGAATAGAAACTACGTGGAATAATTTTGCTGTCTCATTCAATGCAAATAGATAGGAATTTTTAATGAAATTAAAAAAAATAAAAACAGTCTGGGGATGGCAAGTGAAAGAGAATGTTTCAAATCACTACATCTACATATTCAAAAAGGAGCAAATGTTTTATTGAAAAACAAATGATTATTAACTTAAAGGAGGATTACACTAAAGAGAAAATTTTGGCTAGTCCAGTAATTTGTTTCTAGTTTTATACACTCAAATACACATACACCTGGAAATTCAAGAAGATATGCTAATAAAGAGGCATTTAAAATATATAAACATTTGTGTTTTTAATGTTAACATACTGTTTCTATAGTTTACCTGGAAGAAGAGATTCATAAGAATAAGTAACACAGTTTGAAGAGAAGAAAAATAAACAGAAGGACCTCACTCATTACATTAAATTTCTATAAGCCTGAATAATAAAAGAGTATAGAAATAGTAAAAAGAAATAGACGCACATCTAATTGAGCAGAAAGTGCTGAAATACTCCTATTCCATAGTATGAGCCCCTAATAGAATGTTTAAAAAAAAAAAGAAATATAGGTGACAGCTTTATTTTAATAATTGGAAAAATAAAAGTAAAATCTAAGTGAATTAAAAAAAATCAGTGTTACCACAATATTATTTTAAAATTATTACTAGAAAATATAGTGCATATTTATTGACTCTTTTCATAGAGTTTTTTTTCAGGCTGAGAACAAATTTGAGGTACCTAAAATATTACGAGATCTGAATATATGGAGTCATTATATATCTCCTTGTTTACAAACAAAATAAAAAATTATTAAGGTAAAATATTAGCAATGGATATGATATATGGGGCTTTACTATACCTTCCAAATATTAAAGGCATTAATAAATAAATTATAATATTGTTAGAAAACTGTGATCAAGCAAAAATAAATTTAATAGAAAGTAAATAGATCAATATAATCTCAATATAAAAACTAAGATGTACATTAAAACCATGGTTACTGTATAGACAAAGACAATGAAAATAACAAACCAAATGAATGTGTCTATCTAGTTATGGAACATTTCAAAATGATTATGCTTTTATATCATTTATTATATTTATTTTATAATGAGCATATGATCCTTTTAAAATCAGAAAAAGCATGAAATTTCTTTTAAAGGACACCAGCACATATTTAAGATATATATACTTTTCACATATGAGTTTAGTAGTATAAGAATGTTAATGTAATGTTTTTGAGTAATGTTTCAAGTACTGTTTAATGCACAGGCCAACAGTGATTATGAGAAGCAAATTATTGATTTTTAAAATAATAATTCATTTAAATGAATAAACAACTGGATTTGGGTGGGCTTATTTTCTGCTTTGCGTGTATTTGAATTATTCAATTTTCTTGCAAGGGTTATTTTAATTTTATAGTTGGAAAACTATACTTTTATAGTTTAATTTTATAGACTAACAGACTAAACATATATTTAAATAAAATGTGCTATTTCTATTGCTATCATAGACCGATTGGGAAATGCGTTTCCATGAAAGTATGAAGTGAAATATGGAATAAAATGTGCCAATCAGCATTCCTGTGTCCTACAAAATTCCCATTTATTTTCAAATCCTCATGCTAGTTGAAGGCAGAACAAGCCAACAAGTGTTAGGAAGAGTCCAGTTTCATTACTGCGATGCTGATATTTGACCGTTCTAAAATCTCAGCTGTGCTTTGAGGGAACCCTCTCTAGAGAGGACAAATGGGCAGGTCTGTGGCCGTCTGCCATCTGATGTCATGTTCCTTGAAGGAAAGGTGCAAGAACAAAGGGACATGATGAACTGAAGGAAGCACAATCACAGGTAGGAAACAGAGCTCCATGCTCCACTTGTTGAATAAGACAGAAGTTGAATAACTTCTCAGCAAATGATCTCCCCCACAGGTGCTATTCTTTCTAGGTTAAATCAGTACATTTTATTTTATTATTATCAGTGCTTGCACTCCCCAAGATGTTGTAGCAATAAGAATTGGATTGAAGATGGACCTATAGGTAAGGATCCAAAGGATAATGCCCCTTCAAACAGACTCATATCAATTCATTCAAATACAGATGAATTACATCTATAGCTACATACAGTAATTGCCTTCCAGTGTGTATTTCACTAGACACACAATTGGTAGAACGAAGTCATATTTCCACTATCTATCCAGAAACACGATATATGATATTTGAAGTTAAAGAGAAAACTGACGTGTGAACATTCATATCCAATATTCAAAAGCATTCTAAACCAAGGCACCAGGCACCAGCACCAGACTGATTAGCTCTAG
>NW_022111372.1:61518230-61522861 GCF_000313985.2 Echinops telfairi
CACAGAATCACTGTGGGGAACTAATTTGTTTTGACATACTGAGAAGTAATCTGGTGTTCGTATTTATTCTGGGGAAAAAGCCCTATTAGCTAAAAACAAATTTCATGAATAACACCACGCTACGAAATCAGACGTGTGCATCCTGATATGGGCACGTCTGAGAGGGAGGAAATTAACGGTTGCTCACCAACTTCTCCAATTTTAACCACCTTGAAAGCTGGACCAATCCGGCGCTCTAGCACTACCAGCACCCAGGGCACAGCTGTCTCTGCACACACATGGAAACATTATACCCAGAACCCTCGTGTGTATTGATCTGACCCACTTGTCTCACGCTTCTCCTTCCAACAGCCTAATAAGTGATCTTGATTGAAGAGCTATTTCAATACCATTCGTGCACAATGACAGCCACAGGAAACCTTTCTGAGCTGCAGTCTGTTTCCCAACCAGTTTATGCGCCACCTTATTTATTTACTTAAAGTTTATGAAAAGCTAATATCTAAAATTCTATGAAAGCCCAAGAGTCACCAAATGATCCTCCCAAATGCTTCCGGTTGGGAGAGGCACCTAGAAATATATTGGGCCTTAAAGATACGGAGAGAAAGGGGGAGGAGTGGGAACAAAAAGTCCTAATGAAAACATAGTGAGTGATAAGGGACTTGGAATTACAAGTATTACAAAAGATGAATTACATTAACCCCTGCCCTTCCCCATTATATGCACTGCCCACTGGAAACAACAACGGAATGACTAAAATCCCACAGTCTCTAATGGGATGGTAATAGGATGCAGAGGCCATTAGGGTAAAGGCAATCCATATTTTACACTGTAATAAGCTCAGACTGAAGAAGCTGCACCCCTCCACAGAGCTCCACAATTACCAGTTTAACATTCACAAATTCACAGGCATTTTCAAAATTGTAAAATAAACCCAAGCTAAAGGTCAGAGGTCTAGTTTTCCTTTAACAAAACAAAACAAAACACTGTATATATTTCTGTGAAGTAAAACATCAAACAAAATGGAAAGACCTTCATTTTCACGAGGATACAATCACTCAACCCGGGATGCTTTGGCAAAGAGGGGTACTGTGGTTCCCTCCTCTGGAGGACTTGGGTGGGGCAATTACTTCACAACCAGCTGCTAACTGAAAGTTGGAGGCTTGAGTGTATTCAGTGGCATACTCTTGTAAGAAAGGCCTGGTTAAAATAAATAAATAAAAATAAAAGCACCCAGCCATTGAAAAACCCTTTGGGACGCAGTTCCATGTTGACACACAAGGGGTCGCCATGATGAAGAATCAACTGGGTGGCATCTGATAGGTGATCACTATGCAGTGGCCATTATGATTTACAAATGGGGCTGGCTTCTCCTGGAAAGAACATTCTACTTTCTAAAATAACGTGTTGCTTCTTCAGTGAGTCATCTAGCCAGTTCTGACTCATCATGAGCCAATAGACAACAGAAAGAAATACTGCCCAGTTCCACATCGTCCTCACAGTAACTATTCATCTTTATTTTCTCTAAAAACAGTTTCCCATTCCGGAAGCAAGGTCATAAACTACGCTGGGGATGAACTGCTTCCACATAAGATAGATGCATGACCGCATCACTGTGTCAGTCTTTGCGCAAGAAGAGGAAGAGAAAGGGAAAGATGGACGACCTCGCCCGATACTCGGAGAAGCACACTTTCCGGGAAAGGCTTCCTCACAGAAACTGAAACAGAGAGAAATTACTGTAGTGAACTCAAATAATTTAATATGCATATTATCAGCAGGAAAGTAAACCGATGAGCTCTTAACATTCATCAAGGTAATTTAAAACAATAATATTGTTATTTGATTAACAAATGATATTATTTTATTATCTAAATAATTTCTATAAGGGAATTTACATCTTTGGTTATATAGAGAGGCAATGCATTTTTAGGGATATATTTGTATTGATGAGTTCTTAATTTTATCAAAGATGTATAAAATTAATCACTCATTAATCTCCCCAACTGCCTCCCTTCAACTTCAGTGGAACACTGTGAAAATGATCATCATTGGCAAGAGATAGCATTAATACTAAATTACAGAAAAACAGCCAGATTCCCCTATGCTTTGTGAGGTATACTTCAATTTGTCCTGAATAACGTTATCATCCAGTGCTGACTTAATCATATATATTTGCTCCTTTAAACACACCCATGGAAACAACATTGAGCACCAAAGCCAAAAAAATCCAAGTAAATTCCAACTCATGGTTTTCCCACGTACTCTGAGTGGGAATGCCCCATAGAGTTGCAAAGGTTGTTAACTCTATATTTTTATCACTTGTCTGTCAGTTTGTCATACTGCAGTGTCTTATCTGCTGCTGTGATGCTAGATATTATGCCAAAGGTATTTCAAATTCCAGGAGGGTCACCCATGGTGAACAGACTCAGCACAGCGTCCAGATTAAGAAACAGTCTTAGGAAGGATATCTTGACGATCTACTTTTAAAACAACTGACCACGGAAAAGCTTTCTGAATAGTAGCAAAAGATCATCTGATCATAAGTCCTTCCTTTAGAAAATTCCTCAAAATATGAGGAGACCCTCCTTAGGTTAGAGTTGACTTTAATGAGGAGGATGAAGTAAAACTCTAGGGATCTTCCATTGCTGATGTAGCATGACTCAAAATTCGCAGGAGCAGTGGTATCCATTAATCATCAGAAGGTGGAATGTACAGCAAATGAACCAGAGAGAGAGAGTTGTTGGAAATGAAATGGAATGCTTTCACATAGATATCCTAGGCATTTTTGATCTGGAATAAACTGGTATTAACTATTCTGAAGTAGATAATTATATGGTCCAGTAGGCCAGGATTAACATTTTGAATAGGAATCGTATCATACACATCAATATAAATGTTATTTTAAATTGTTCAAAAGCAAGGATGTTACTTTGAGGACCAAGGTGCACCTGTCCCAAGTCATGGTACTGTCAATCACCTCATATGCATGTGAAAGTTGGGCACTGAACAAGAAGACCAAGAAAAGCAGTGCATTTGAAATTTGGTATTGGCAAAGAATATGAAAAGTATCACGGGATGCTAAAGAACAAACAAATCTCTCTTCAAAGAAGTACATCCAGAATCCTCCTGAGTGGCAAGGAAAGCAAGACTTGATCTCTCTTACTTTGGACATGTTATCAGGAGAGACCAGTCCCTGGAGAAGGACATCATGCTTGGTAAACTGGAGGGTCAGTGGAAAAGAGGTAGGTCCTCAACAAGATGGATTTACACAGCAAGTTCAACAATGGACTCAAGAACGATTGTGAACATGGCACAGGTCTAGGGAGTGTTTAATTCTGTTATACACAGCGATGCTATGGTTGGGAAAACAGTGAACAGTGCCCAACAACAATAAGGTGAACAATAACACCGGGGAAGGACAGACCCCTCCGGGGGGGAAAAGCGAGAGAGAGAAATGGCATGTTTGCTCAAAGATAAAGTTCCAAAGGAAGCACATTTGGGGAAAGAAGGAGGAATGGGAATGAAGAACACAGGGAACTGGGAAGACTGTTGCCATATTAAGGAGATAGAAGCCAGCACCATAAAACAAAATGTGTACAGACTGTTGAACAGAAATTGAAGTTGTTCTGTAACCTTTAACTTACACAACAAAACGTTTTAAAAAAAATATCCATGAAGGAAGGATAAAGTACAACCTTGTGTACTAACTACTTATATTTAGAGACCCTCTCAAGAATTTAATAAATTTAAATACCAAAGTTGTGGGATAACATCAATAACATTATAAAGAAAGCAATGTGTCAATAAAAAGGAAGGAAAGAAATAAATGGAGAGACAGATGTCAGAAGAGTCTCTGAAACTTGCTTTTGAATGTAGAGTAGCTAAAACAACAGAAGAAATGGAGTAAAAGAGCTAATGGAAGATTTCAAAGGGTAGCTCAAGAAGATAAATTATAATATTTTAATAAAAGGTGCACCCTAAAAGGAATAGTAAACTTGTCACTTCTCAAGCTGAAAGAACTGAAGGAAAAAATCACACCGTGGATTGTAATATAGAAAGTTCCTATGAGCAAAATATTGAACAACACAGGAAGCATCAGAGATTGGAATGAATATGAGAGTGAATGTACCCAAAATGATTGACAGCAAATCATTTCAGGAAATAGCATATGATCAAGAACTGATGATACTGAAAAAAGAAGTCTTAGCTTCACTAAACACATAGGCAATAAACAAGACTCCAGGAATTAATGAACTATTAATAAAGATGTCTCAAACATAGTCGCAAAAACACATTTATGCCAAGAGATTTGAAAGACAGCTACCTGGAAGAGATCCATATTTGCATCCATATCATGAAAGATAACCCAACTGAATGCAAAACATTTTGAACAATATCACTAAAACCACATGCAAGTACAATTTTGCTAAAGATAATTTCAAAATTGTTTCTGCAGTATACTGAAAGAAAACTGTGAGAAATTCAAGCTGGATTCTGAAGAAGATATAAAATAAGGGATATAATTGTTGATGAAAAGTCTCATCTTAAAGATGAGAGCACTAGAAAGATTTTTTACTTGTCTCTGCAGGCCTATCTAGATAAGATAGGTGGGATAAACTATTTGGAGGAGAAAA
>NW_022111372.1:61523552-61539156 GCF_000313985.2 Echinops telfairi
GAAGTGGAGATACAAAGTCCATCTGTAGAAAATTGGACATCCCCTTACAGAAGGGTCACAGGGAGGAGAAGAGCCAGTCAGTGTAGCATAGATGAAACATACAACTTTCCTCTAGTTTTTTAATGCTTCCTGCCCCCGACTATCATGATCCCAATTCTACCTTACAAATCCAGTATGTACATGGGTACAAATAAGAGCAGGAAACATAGAGAATCCAGGACAGATATACCCCTCAGGACCAATTATGTGAGTCGTGGTACCAGTAGGGTAAGGGGAAGTGTGGGGAGAAAGGGAGAACTGATCACAAGGATCTATATATAACCCCTCCCTGGGGGACGGACAACAGAAAAGTCAGTGAAGGAAGACATCGGTCAGTGTAAGACATGAAAAAATAATAACAATTTATAAATTATCAAGGGCTCATGAGGAGGGAGGAGAGGTAAAGGAGGGAAAAAATGAGGAGCTGATACCAAGGACCCAAGTAGAAAGAAAATGTTTTGACAGTGATGAGGGCAACAAATGTAAAAATGTGCTTGACACAATGGATGGATGTATGGATTGTGATAAGAGCGGTATGAGCCCCCAATAAAATGATTAAAATTTTAAAAAATAAAGTATTGGGGAAAAAAGGTTGTTTACTTGTGTTGTATTGACTATACAAAGGCATTTGACTCTGTGGCTCATAAAAAACTATGAATAATAGTGCAAAGGATGGTCATTGCAGAACCCTTAACTGTGTCCGCGTGGAATCTGGAGGTAGAACAAATGGCAGTCTTCGAACCGAACACAGAGTACTGCACGGTTTAAAATCAGGAGACGTGTGTGTCACGGCTGTGTCATTTCATTATGGTTACGCAGTCTATATACTGAGCAAATACCGGGAGGAGCTAGACTATATGAACTAGCAGCATCAGGTTTAGAGGAAGACTCATTAACAACTTGCAGTGAGCAGGCGGCAGAGGCTTGCTTGTTGAAAGTGAAGAAGACTTGAACATTTACTGGTGAAGGTCAAAAACGTCCATACAAATTACATCTCAACCTAAAGAATCCAACAATAATCACAAGAGGGACAAGTAAGATAAAAGAGAGACAACACTGAAATGGTCAAAGATTTCATTTTACTTGGATGCATAATTTATGGCCATTGAGGCAGCAGTCCAGAGATCTATTGTATCAGACAACCATATGCCACAAGAGACTTATGTAAGCCATTCAAAGGCTAAGAAATCCCTTTGAAGAATGAGGTGCACCTGACCCAAGTCATGATATTTCCAATCACCGCATATGCAAATGAAAGTCGGACAATAGGTATGGTACCCTGGAGAAGTGATGCCTTTGAATTACTTTGATGGCAAATAATATCGAACATATCATCCTAACAAATAAACAAATCTGATCTGGAAAAAGTATAGCCAAAACACACCTTTGAAGAGAAGATGCCATGACTTTTGCTCATCTACGTTGGATACATTCAGGAGTACTGGTTTGAAACAGAGTATGTTTGGTAGAGGTCCTTAGGCTTAAAGGACTGACACGGTGGCTTCAGGAGGCTCAAACTTAGCACTGATTTCATGGATGGTGCAGAGCCATGCAGTGTTTTATTCTGTTGAGTAGAGTTGCTATGCGTCAGAACTGACTGGGTCACACCTATCCACAATCGTTTTTACCCAAGCATAGAGCCACAGCTTTCTCCCACCGAGCAGCTGCTGGGCTTGAACTGCCAGCTTTGGGTTAGTAGGTGAGTGGTTAGCCTCTGTGCCACCAGGGCTCCTAGCAACTTCTGGACGTTTTCAAATCCAAATAACTTGAGACAATGAGATCTTATTAAAGCAGCCTAACTTATCTAACAGAAGAATGAATCAAAACTCCCGGAGTTATAGGAAGGAGATCATCACAAAACGTAGCCAGATCCCACATCCTCAACCAAAAAATAAATCAATATATTTCAAAATTGTTGAATCATCATATCGAATTCCCATTCCCAAGCCAAGTGTCCAGGATCTAAGGAGCACTTGACCCCTGTTTAATGTTGTCAACTCTGAGACCAGTGTTTTAAATCGGTCCTGGTAACCAAGCCTTGCTCTAGTGATGCCAATCACTAGAACGCAGAGAGAGAGTGAAAACAAGTGTATGCTCATCATAAGCAACAGGATCAGAAGTGAAGGAGAAAGCTAAAACTGTACAAGCCCCGCCGCCTGAAGAGCCTGGTTTCCCTGTAAGAATGTGCTTACTCTCCGTTACAGAGCGGATGCAGAGAGATAGATGAAAGGTGGCACAGGGGGCTCCTTTGAACATAATTTGAGCATGGTTTGACCCGACACATAGATGCTACTCCTTCTTGGTTACTGGAAAGTTATTTTATCAATGCCTTATGCTTATGTATTTAAAAATTAATTCAAGTTAGCGATTAGATAAACTGTATGCTGCCCAATGAAGTCGTAGAGGACAAGCTTGATGGATCTGGTCCCTGGCTTCGTCATGCTTAGGTAAAACATGAAACAAGCACGTATGTAACGTGGGGATATTTTTATCGTCAGGTAAGCACAGGATCACAGAGCAGGACTCCCACCTTCAGACTCTGGTTTCAAGTTAATCCTGCCTCAGGGCCGTCCCATCGGTGTGAGGTCAAACTGTGGGACGGAGTGTCTTTGAGATGCTGACCTTTCAGAAGCAGATGACCACATCGGTCTCCCCCCAACCCCCCGCCCCGAAGAACCTCTAAGTGGAGTTTAACTTTCAAGCTCATGGCTAGTAGCAGAGCACACAACTACTGCCTGTGCCACAATGGGCAACCTAACGTAGACTAAGAGTAATTCAAGGAAATCTACTAGGAAGAAGTAACATTTAAACGGATACCCAAACAATGAGTAGGACTTTGTCATGGGGGAGCCATGGTGGTGGGCAAAGACCAGAAAGTTAGCACTGGTAAATCTGCCTACAGAAGCTGGACGGATGGACAGGAGCTCTGTAGGGACGGAGAACGGAATACAGAACAGAGGCTCGGGAGTGCAGTTGTGAGGGAGACCGGAAGTTGTCGAGGTGATGTGTGGGAGGCATCCAATCACACTGAAAACACCATGAGGACAGTGAACATAGTGTCTCATCTTCTTACAAGAAGTAGTACAGTAAGGGGATTGCCCATTGGAAGTGTTTCATTAACCCTGAATGACTATCTTCTGGGGATATCCTGGTCATGGACTGAAGTCATGCCATAGTTTAAATATGTGCTGCATATTTATTAGTTCTTTTAAATGCTCTATATGGTCACTCTCTAAGTATACTTACAAAGTTTGTTTTGTTTTAAAACATAGATTTAGGGTGTGTGCACTTAATGGTGACACCTTCTCCACTGTTCTATAGGACACCCCCCTCCCATCACCAACCCCCTAATTTCTGACTACACCATTCTAGGCATTTGTGTTTGGAATTTTAGGATTTATCATGGAAGAAAACTAATCTAGGATAGAATTCTACAATGTTCTCAGTAGACAAACATGGGAAGAGCTATTTGATAGTTTAGTTCTAAGTGTGAGTGTTAGGAATGTGGGCAAGACGTATCGGGCTCTAGCCTGTGACATGCAACCTCAACTTTAGAGAGAATTGTCATTTTCAAGTTTGGGATGGAGTCTGAATCCCTGCTAGTGTGTTGGTCCTCAGAGGGGATGGTGTGTGAGAGGCACTGTCAAATGCTCCACAGCTGTGTGCCCTCCTCCCTGCACTTGCTGGGCATGGGCTCCAAGGAAAGGCAAGCTTGACACACATGCCCAGTCTTGCAGCAGTTCATGGGACTGTCACACAGGCAGTTTGACATAGAAAATCAATCACAATTTTTCTACTAGAGCTTCCAACATCTGAGATCTTAGGTCCAAAAGAACAGATAGAAGCACATCATATAAAGTGCCAAATCATTGATTTCCAGAGCTGACAGGGCTGAGGTGGCTAACATAGAAATAGAGTTTTGGATAAAAGAATCAACTATTTAAAATATATATTTTGTTTTGGTAATCTTTTTTTCTAATCTTCAAAAAGTTTTAGAGAACCACAGTCTATTAAACCATAACCAAGTAATAATAGCTTGGGTTTCTGTCAAGGTTTTTGCCATGTAAGTGTTCATTTATCTCAAATTTACTTAAAACAAATAGATTAGCTTCATTTTGGGAACAAGAATGACACGACTTTTTGTTAACACTGATTAATGATTTCAGTTCCTAATGGCATTAGTCGACTATCATCAATGAAAAAAGTGGTCTGCAAGCTCCCAGGGTGTCATCTAAGCTTGAACACTTGCCCATTTCTTGTATTCTACTGACCTCTAGAGACTACACGTGTGCGTCTATAAATTACATATAGTGTGTGAGTATGACACGTGAAGCACACACTCCATGAATGCCACAGAGGGCTGGGGTAAAGGATCTCCATCACAGGAGCTCATTCCACTGTAGTAAGACACACACACTTGTTAGGTATGCTTTCAAACAAGGCATTGTATGTGCAGTTGAACCCTAAACAGGTTGACAGTCTTTCTCCTTTGTGATCTCAGCTTGGATGAATTTTGTCCAGAACTTATGGAAAACTGATGAATCGAAAAACTGACCCTAGATTTCTTTATGACTGAAATCAGCCCTAAATGGTCAGGAGACACTCTGGCCGGGCTTTCCCATAAAGCAGGCATTTGATTTCATAACATCAGATGTATCGGTGGTTGGTTCCCGGGAATCAGATCACACAATGTGAGGATCTTCTACCCAGGTCGCACTTGTGCATGTTCTCCTTGCCAGTCTTCCTGCTGACTCGCACACGCGTGAGACATTAGTTACAAGTGCAGCAAGGGCTTTGAAGGCCTTGGATTTCATGTGCGCCCCCCTCCCCCTCTCATTTCTAGTTATGTAGGAGTTAAAATATTTTCTAATTTAGGCCCCAATCATGAACTCTTTCCGAGGTATGTCTTGTTGATCTTTGCATCCCTGGCACTTGACACATTGACACATTGGGATAAACGTGGGAAAGTCATACTATCAGGTGGAAAGCAATTCTAAAAAAGATCTTCCCAGAAATAGTCATTCTTATTGTCTCTCTCACTTTCTCCTCTCTCTTTTCCTCCTGTGCCCCTCTCCCCCAACCCTCTCTCTCTCACACACACACACACACACACACACAGGTTTGGGTGCATGTAACTCATGTAGATGCATCTCCCGTGCTTCAGAGACGCCTTATCAGGTGGGAAGAATCTCTGGAGGGCATCATGCTTAGGAAGGCCAGTGAAAAGGGAAAGCCCTCAGCAAGACGGATAGATCCAGTGGCCGCAAAGAAAGTTCCAAGACAGACACCATCGTGAAGATGGCACAAGACTGGGCGGTGCTGCATTCTGCTGTACGGAGGGTCCCACTCAACACATCGAACAACAACATATAAGGCACAGGAACCTGGTGAAACAACAGCTAAAGAGCTCGTCCACTGCTGACAGGCTGGTAGTTCTAACCCACCATCACTTTCTCAGGAGAAATACTTGGCATTTACTCCCATAAAAACCCATAGGGAAGTTTTGCTCTGTCACATGGACTCACTGTGAATTGAAAACCAACCCGATGGCACTTAACAACAACAACAACAACATTCAACAGCAACTTATGATGCACACCGGTATAAATGACAGGAAGCATTTCTTGCACATGCCAATTATTTTCCTGACAGTCACCAAGGTCCTCTATTTCAGCTTTGTGTGACATATTAATGTTTAAATGCTCTTTTAAAATATAGATGGAAAATGATTCCTTCTTAGACTTTATCATTAACGATACCTGAGCATGGTAAAACTTTCATGCATTGCTCTCTAATGAACGAATTTTAATCTAGTGATAACAAGATCATTTTAGTGCTAGGAAGGTAGTACCACTTTTGCCCCTTAGCATGTTTGTATTAATTTTACCACATTGTATATATTTGTATTAGTTATGTCACATTACCTGATATATTTGCATATAGAAGTTTGTTGTGAATTTTGATTAGGGACCTCGAGTTCAGAAATATAACTGGTGGACGTGCTTGTTAAGTAGAAAGCATTTAAGGGAAGAGTGCTCTTACTGTTTTTCTAATGCACTCTTGCGTTCATCTCGAAAGACTCCACGGTGCTTTCGTTTTACTTTTCTCCCTTTTAGAGCCACTCAGATGACTGTCTGATGGGTAAGCATTCTGGAAGTTTTGAAGGCGGTGTGCCTTCTCTGTCTTTTTAAAAGGTTTGCTTTTTTATTTTGTCTTTCATTTATTTAGCTATAATTTTTATAATCCCCCCTCTTATGTATGGAATACGATAGTTACAAAGAAAAACATATCTATGTGGTTGCATGGCTGCACAGTCTGTGGACGACACACTTTTGGGCAGTCTCATATGTGACAGGGACCATGTGATTCAGAAGAGGCCCAAATGACAAGTGCTGTGTAAGGCTAGGGGAGGAAATGAATTCTCATGCTCTAGAGACAGGAGGGGCTACAGGCCTGCACCATGTTCTTCGAATTTCAAAGGTGGCTGACAACACCCCCCTATGTGAAATTACAACTTCCCCAGAACAGCCAGCCCTGCTTCTCCTTTTCCCATTTCAGCCTAACATGTGCATCAAAGAGGCTGCAAAGTCTTCAAAATCCTTGCGGAAAATAAACTCAGGGGGCATCGAATTCTAAAAATTGACAGCACATCAAGACTTGATCTTATGCCATTGAATGATACAATAGGTCATACTGGTGTTGGAGAACAAACAAAAGAGGTTCAGACACCAACATCCTATGTTTATGATTAGCACTCCGGAAGTGGGCTCACCAGAACATGGGGTCACTAAAGGAGGTACACTTGCTTGCACCAAGTGACCTCCCAACACTCTAGTTATGCTCAAGACCCCACCATTTACTCGAATGGAAGTTGGGCTGGAGAGGGTGCATGGTAATGCTACAGAGCAGCACAAGGAAACCGGCCACTTCAGGTGGTCGGGTTCAGAGCGTATGTGATGTACTTTTTGCCACTTAAACAGTTTGGTAAGATTGAACAGAGAAAGAGAGAGTGACCCCGCCCTGCCACCAAAGTGGCCTTTAGCTAGTAAATTTTAGTGAACAGTTTCAAAACTCAACCACTTTGACTTTTTATATAATGAGAGCCTTTGAAGAATAATTCACTGGCTTAATTTCTGCTGCTCAAATATGCCCTTCCATACCATTGAAGGAGGTGTTCATGATAAGAGAAATGATCTCCCCTCACCCTAGCCTAGCCCACCCCTGTCAGGTAGTTAAGGGAAGACAGGGGAGTCTGAGAGGAAATCTGGATAATCCCCACACTGGAAATTCACACCCCGGATCATCAGGATGGCACTACAAAGCAATTATGATTCTGCCCAGTTAAGAGAAATTCGTAATCCATTCAGTTTCAAGCCTATAAAGACACGTTTCTCAAAAACTTGTATTTCAGCTTCCAATGGCTTCTTAAAAAAGTTCTCTGTGCTGGATTGTCTCCAACTACAGAAACCCTTCCCAAGTACAAGGTCACAGAAGTCTATTCAACCCGTAGGCTGTCTTACAGAGCTTCACAGCACACGCAACCTCCATTCATGATGTCATACTATCGAGCAATTCACCCCAATCTGAGCACACTATTTGTTCAGCTCACAAGTGTTGTTTTACAGATAGGGGTAAATCATCTTTGAACAGAAGGTTCGGGAGAGTGAGAAAAAAGAGAGAAGCAGAGAAACTTACATTACTATATGACTCTGTCTGCACGTACACACTGGAGGGTTCCCTGGATAACAAGGGGCAGCGGTGGGTTTCAGTTAAGTGCCTGCCCAGAAATAATGGAGGAAGGACGGCAAGTATTAGTTGGCTGCAGCTCTCTGGTCGTCAGGGTGGAGCAGAGAGGACGGCAATGGTGTATGAAGCTCCGCTTTGCAACTGCATCAGAAACGTGGCAAGTGCCTAGCAAATAGCAGGTAGCAACCGTACAGTTGTAACTTTTCACTATTGCTATACAAATAGCTCCAGTGGCGACAGGGTGCAAGAATGGGGGCTCTAGATTTGCCAAGGCTGGTTTTTCCAGGGTTTTCAAAACCTTTTGCATATACACAGTCAAATGAGGCAGGCTTGAGGAAACAGAAAAAAGAAATCCACCTACATTCAAGGTACTAAACAATGCTTTCTAAGCCTTTGGGAGCTATTTTTTCCCTAGCATTGTAATGCAGTCAAGTGTATGAGTGATGCCTTTTGTGTTTGATAATGTCAAGTGTGAATGTCATGGGCAGCCCCCACTCTGCCCCACCCCCATCTCTGATGGTATTAAAATGGTGGGAAGATGAAAAGCTTGGAAAAGTAGATGGAACAAATTGAATTAAAGTGGCTGGAGGACAAGGCAGGCACTCATCTATAGTTTGGTTCCCAGGTGATGGTGGTAACCCTGTGTGCCCGAATAGGCTGGTGAAATCAGCACAGCTGAGGGAAAGCAAAAGGGCACTTCACTGTCTTAATTGTGAGCATAATTACTGTTGCACCTGCTCATTGTGGAACCCCCTTGAACGCAATGAAACATCTTATATGTTTGCATATAAACTTCTCATTAGATCGAGTAGTCTCCACAGCTGAGAACTGTCAGTCAAAGGCACTAGTCATCTAAGGAAAGGTTCAAGCTGAGTTAGTCAAGGTTTGTACAAAGTAACTGACAACACAGGCAATGCAGAGAGGCGATTAATTCCAGTGCATAAAGGATGTACCTTGGCAGAGAGATGAAAACCTTCAAAGATCATATCAAAATCCATCCTAATCAATGTTTGGAAACTGGAGGTGAACAAATGGATTATATCCAAACAAGATGGAGAGAGCAGCCTGCCTTCTAAACTACAGGTCTCCTCTATGATGAATGTGAAGGCTCTTCTTATGAAAACAAATGCATATACAGTACACCAAATCCCTGCCTATGAGGCCACGGCATCTACCGTACACACAAGAAACTACCATAAGAAGGAGAGAACGTGGCTCGCACAGCTCCCTTCCCTGCCCCTGACAATGTTCCTCACCCTCACCACCTAGTCCAAAGCCACAGAGGCGTCTCTGGGTGCCCTCTCCAAAGGACAGGTTCCCGCTGGTTTCCCACTAATATTCCTAAAAAGCATAGTCTTTTCCTCCAAGTGAATATGATGCCTTAAGGCCACAAATCAGTGGGAGATTATTTCAGGATGCTTCCCAGACAGGAGTTTCAGGGTCTCTTTGGGGTGGGGGGCCCGCAGAGCATGGACCCAGTGTCCCAGTTCTTCCCCAGGTCCACACCAAATACCCCTTATAGATGGATCCAGGGCACAGCTCTCCAATGGTCGTCCAATAACTCTGCCTCCATTCAAGGCCGGTGCTTTGAGCTTCCTGGTTCCGTGTTGTTCTTCCTGACATTACTTCCCATATAAGCCCTCAGATTGGATGGATTGGGGTCCAGTTGTGTGTTTCACCTTCTACTTCTAATTCAAATGCTACCTTTCTCGGGATCCCTACCCCTTCTGCTCGGCAAAGAGCAGAGATGGGCCCTGCCACGGCTCCCCCCTTCTGTTTTCACGAAGTTATAACTACTGAGAGGATAGTTTTTGTGAAAACTTGGGTGGGATACATTTGGCACATGTTTTAGCTCATTGTGCTTTAAAAAGAGAACATTTGGCCAACAGCTACAAAACCAGAAAAAGACACTAAAATCTCCCGCCAACATTGCAAAGCTTCTCTTATTTCAAAACAGCCACAGGGAGGAAACAAAAGTACCAAGCACTATGGGTCAAGCCCAGAACTGCATTTGCATCCCAGTGGAACGTAGCTGGAGTCTCCCTCCCCTAGTGGATTCACAGCGCTAATTACAAAACTGAAGTAGCTGACACCCACGCCTTCTAAATAGAGGCTTCCTTCTTCTTCCTCCCAGATAAGAGACATGAATGGGTGTCCAATCAAAACCTCCTATGGAGCCTTTCCCACCTCAGGAATGAGACCAGACAAAGAAGTGCCCCGGTGCAAAAGAGAGCCACCAGTGACGAGCACAGTGGAAGGGAAGAAACGTGGGAAGCACCCCATGGAACGTGTGTACTTCTCCCCTTCCTACGGAGGCATCTGGTGGCGAGGCTCAGGGATCCTCTCGTATTATGTACGTATATAAACATATGTACCTCCGTGACATCCACACTAATGAAATCATCTTTCACAATTGAAATCAGCTAATTGATCATTTCCCAAAATAAATATTCCCACAGATAGAGATCATTGGTTGCCTGAAATTGCATCAGTTGGTGTCTGGGCTCTAGAATCCTGGGCTCCTCTGGGACGGCTTTGTCATTTTCTCACAGTGATTACCAGCAGAGTCCTTCAGCGTATGCCCCTCAGCCTCTAGCATGAAAGCTTCTCTCTGCATTTTTCTCTACCCTCCATCTGCACCCCCGTGCACACACCCCCATCAAGCCTGTGGCTCTTGCTTTAGAAATCTGGCACTTAATATCCAATGTTAATTACATTTCCTATTCGGGGAAAATACTAGGGGGCTAATTTTTCAAAATCACATAATGAAAGAACTTCAGTGACAAACTGTGTAGGTTTTCGATTGTTTTTACAGGGAGATCTATTAAACACTTAATATTCAGTGGGAAAACAGTCTCAGAGCAATGAAATTCTATTACTTTAGAGGTTGCATGCTTTTAATTTCTTAATATTTCATTACATGTTGGCAACTGGTGCATATTTTTATAATGCGATTGATCATTCCTCTTCACAGGGTATTCTATTTCAGCTCTTCCTCTGACATCATATTTGCATGTTAAAGGGTTTTAGCATTCAGGGATGAAATGTTCTGAATAGTAATGTGCAGTTAACTTGATTTAAAAAAACCCCGCAAAACAGCAAACAGACTATTATATATAGGGACTAAAGAGAACAATCTCATCATTTAAAAATCTAACTCGAGTTTTATTAGCTTTCTATGGAACACCATAAAAGGTAATGAATGATTCAATATAATTCATTAATTAGCAAATTATGCAAAATGCTATCAGCAGAGTTTGGGAAGAAGTATCTTTTCCTTGGCTTTTATAAGTCTATTGCATTGCATTTTTTCCTTTTTTTTTTTTTTAAAAAAAAGGTCTTTTCTTTGCTCTCCAGCAACATCTACTGGAAAAACCAGAAAAATGCTATTTATATGAATCAGATAGTTTGAGTAAGGAGAGCTTCTATTATCTTCTGACGATCTCACTAGAATGCATTCCCTACTAGCAGTCACTTTACAGGGGATAGCTTCTTCTACTTTAACTCTTTCTCTCTAGAGGAAGGGCAGGGGCTCAGCGATGCATGGATCTGAGTCACGACTTCAAAGATCTCACTTCCTTGTTTCATAAATTAAAAAAAAAACAAACATATCTGACACATGGAAGATATTTCTCTTGGCCCATTCTTCTTAATACTTGCCACTTAGGTATGCAATAATCAACATTATCAGCAGTAGAGTAACCACATATAATAGTTTGGCCTAGCAAGTATCAGAAAAAAAGATATTATGCACAGAAAGCTAAGCAGAAAAAATAAAAAAGGAGAGCATCTAAGAGCTACTTCAAAGACTCTTCTAAACTTTCATAGTAATTCGAAAAACAAAAAACTCTATGTGATGTGGTTTTACACGCTCCAGACTCTACTACCCACAACACAGCGACACTGAATGTGCTAAGGCAGCGTCTCCTTCCTTGTCCGTCTCTTTCTCAACTCTCTTAACCAGGATGAAAAAATGAGGGTTCCCCACACCTGTATCAAGGAAGTTGCTGGGGAACTTCCTTTGGAGATTGCCTCTGGATGCTGAAGTCCGCTCAAGCCCGTTGTCCATGTGGTCTCCACTTCTCCACACTCACCAGCTCCTGATGTCCTCAGAGCACCGCATCCACGGGGCTGCACCCACAGGATGCCGGCAGAGGTTGCCCGAAGAGGAGACACATCAAGGTAAGGGACTGAGGAGTAAGTCCAGTTTAGAAACTCGGGGCGGGGAATCATCTGATCACCAAGCCAATGGATCAATAAGCCTCTCAGGCATGGTTCCTGAACAATCTCACGTGATAGTGAATCAGTTCTGTCTAGGACCAAGCCTGGCGGAAGCATGGAAGCTATCTCCCCACACCCCATTCCAGAGAAGCAGCTTTCTTGTAACAGAATCTGATACTTTTAATATTCAGATTTTACCATGAAAAAACATTTAAAAATAGACACAAATATTTTTTCCATCGAGGCAAGCACCTGGATCTAATTTGGATTCTTGATAGTTTTCAAAAGAAAAGAAAAACAGAAAAACAAAAATTCTCTGGCTGATTAGACATTATTTTCTCTTCATTTTCAAATCTCCATTCATGACAGCAATAGATTTGAGGACATTGAGCACAAGATCAACAAAGACTGAGGTTAAAAACAAACCATCAAACTTTAAAACAGCAGCAGCAGCAGCAGCAACGATTGGGAACTGGGATATTAGACCGTCTGGCATCTAACGTTTGCTCGGTGCTAAAATAGACTTGCGCCTTTTAAGCTTCATCCCAAAGCTCTTTAAAGGAGAAATGCCATCAACCACAATCCAAAACTCCCATTCATAGCACGCAAAAGGGATGTATTCCTAAAAACCACCTATAGTGGAAGCCCACACGTATGCTTTTTTTGAGGTCTTAATGCAAAGTTCGTACTTGAGACTGATAATTACCCCCCTTCATTGTTAAGCCGTATACAATTCAGAAAGGATCATCCAGCAGCACCTCCAGAGTTAACTCCTTTTCAAACTGTCATAATTCAGCTACCCTAATTATTTACTGGGTCTGCTTTTGAAACATGCCCTAACCTGGTGTTTTAACTTCCCATTTCATTTGGGACAGCACTCAATCTCCTTTTATGAAATATCAACCTGACACAGGTTAGGTAGCTAGCAGAAGCGCTTCACCCACCAGAGCCAAGCCAAACAAACACCGTCAGCTAGACTTAAATAAACTCTGCCCTTGCTTAGACCTCCGGATTAATATAGATATACAGATCATATATATATCTGAGAAGTTGAGCTAGAAGAAACATTTCAAATGCCATCTGTCCCCCACCATTGAAGTCCCCAGGAGGAGTTCAAAAACAGTATCAATTGGATTATCTTTTTCTTTCTCTTTTTTCCTTCTCCCCTCTCCCGTTTAGAAATTAATGTAATGCAAAGTGCTATTCTGATCAAAATCATCTTTCTCATCTCTCCTCTGAAATAAAAAGGAGGAGAAATCATTCCGTATAAACGCATTGACTATACAAATCTATTTTCAATTGAATTTGCTGCATGCTTTAATTCATCAAAATTAATACAGGTACTTTCTCTGTTAAACAAAAGGAAGCCGGCTGAAAAATCGGCGTCGGCTGCAGATGCCTTTCTCAATTACAAACCGGCGAGAACAGATTTCACTCAGCCACTCGGTCAAACCCTCCCTCCGACCGGCGCTCTTACCTGCCTCAGCGGAAGGCTTTCTGCCCTTGTTAGCAGTGTGCAGCATCTCTAGCTGGCCCCAAGCTCACCACCGGTCTCGGATTACACCGCTAAGTCCACCCCTGCCTCTTCTCCCTCTCTCTCTCCCTCTCTCTCTCTTTTTCTTTCTTTCTTTTTTTTTTCCAGCAAGAAAATGCTTATTGAAAGTGATTAGTTTTTGTTGTCCCTTTTAAGTCCCTCCTGCGGGAAGGGCCAGGGGAGCAATGTGACGCCACCTTTTAATCTTTTGTAAAAGGCAGAAGAGGAAGGCTGGATCAAACTGAGCTGCACACAGGACGGAAACGCTCCGCTCCGGAGAGGCTGCTGCTGCCTGGCGAAAGCACCGCCAGGCTTGAGTGTAAGAACAGAGAAGAGGGGAGAGTCAATGGAATGTGACAAGGGATGCGCATCAAAGGCAGGAGAGAGAGAACAATGAGCGAGGGAAAGACAGCGAGGAGGAGTGGGGGACAGAAGGCGAGGGAGAGAGAGGGAAGGAGAGACGCGGAGGAGAGAGGAGAGGACAGAAAAGATAGAGCGGTTTTCAGGCAAAGGATGCTCAGAATAAAGCCACAGTGCAGTGTCTGGCAGCTTCTGTTTTTATCTCAGGGAGCATGATACACTGCCTCTCTCATTTGGAAACACATTCGTGTCTCTTCCAGGTTTGAAAACGGAGAGAATCGCAATGAGACTGGTTTTGTCTGATTGGCATTGAACTGTGCAGTGTACCTGAGATTTTTTTAGGATGCATTTAGGTGCAATTTATTTCGCATATTTATTTATGTAGGCAAAAACGAAAGCTGCTAATTTCTACGGCAATTTGCAGTGTAGTTTTACTGGCAGATGGGACTGTACTTATCATAACTGCTGACAAACTGCCACGGGTAAACAAAGACGAAACAAATGCTTCGTCTTGATAATTGACTTTGGGGAGGTGGGGGTGGGGTGGGGGGCACCCAAACCAAAATATTAGCACTCGCAAAACCTACGTTTCCTGGTTCATGTTTCAAAGGTGTTTCTCTCTGTCAGTTTTATTAATAAAGGGAAACTGAAGGGGCGGGGGCGATGCTTGAAGGGAAGGTGTTAAAAGGAGCCTCTTAGAGTAAAAATCCCAAATTCTTTCTGATTTCCCTCCAAATGTGACAACAGGCTTGCTTTCTCTGGTCTTGGAACAGAGTTTTTCAGTCACTATCGCTATACTTTCCCTCCCTCCTTCTGCCTCCCTCAACCGGTTTAATGTAGGTTCCATTTTTAAAAACAAACTCGCAAAGGAATGATTTTTCCTTTTCAAATAGTCTAGAAGGGTGGTTCACCAGCTTTGTTCCGTTTCTACCCATCTCCTGCCACATGGGGGCTAGGATTACACAGTTAAATTCCCCAAGTGACCTCCTTTTATAAGGATGCAAATTGCTGATTCCAAGGTCAAGTATTTTGTAAAAGTTAAGTTATTGGTGAAAACAACTGCGTGCTTTCCATGGTAACCTGACCGAGAGCAATAGTTAGCCTGTGGGAGGAGGAGACAGGCACTCCACTGACCCTCTCTCTGATCCAACCGAAGCAACTCCAGTAACAGAAGGTAAGTAAATTCCGGGGCCGTGCTTAATAACACTTGCTATTATTAAATGAAGAACAGCACCGTTACTCCAGCACCATTCAGGTGTATCCCAGTGCACCAGAAACCCCCGCCACCACCCAGTGCACTCCAAATCACAGCCACCCTATAAAGCCTTTCTGAGACTCTAAGTTTCTATGGGATCAGCCAGCCTCATGGTTCTGCGGAGGAGCGGCTGGTGGTCTCGCTGCCTCACCCACAGAGTCGCCCTGCACTCCCCAAAACAAAATCCCAAAGCTTGGCTGTGGAGTGAGTCAATTCCAACCCACCCACCGTGACCCTGTGAGACGGCCGAACTGCCCCACAGGGTTTGTAAGACTGGAAGCAGCCTGCCACATCTTTCTCCAATAAAGGGACCTGTGGGGCAGAATTGAGGTTCCCAAATTTATTTGGATTAGTACCCCCATTTTCAGAAAAAATAGTGTCCCCTGGCAATTAAACTTTTGCATGGAGGCCCAGAATCCAGGATAAAGAGTAGCCCTGCTGGAGCATTC
>NW_022111372.1:61539256-61550980 GCF_000313985.2 Echinops telfairi
CCCAGCCCCCAGGATCGGAATCTCTCCCTTTGGGAAAGATTAGAATCACCAATTTGTAATTTAGCTGAATCGCAGCACCGCCAGAACTCCTTGCCGTGGACATCTGGTATTTCTGGATGGCTCAGGAGCCTGCGTGACTCGGGGGGTAGGTGCTCAGCGGCCCTTCCAAGGGTGGTGTCCGAGCCACCAGTCGCTCCAGGGAAGAAAGACCTAAGGGTGTGGGAAACTGCAGATGACAAGCGTGGAAACCCCAGGAGGCAGTTCTAGTTTCTCCCAATGAATCACTGTGAGCTTGAAAGCCACTTGATGGCAATGAGTTTAGATACTCAAGAACCCCCTGTAGTGAGTCATGTTCAACTCACAGTGGGCCTATATCCCACACTTAGTTGGCCTACCAGCCCCCCTTATCAGATACATTTAAAAATATTCAGTGCTGCCTTAGCCCTGGCAAATTAAAAGCTTTTGTACAACAGCCTAGAATACAGGATGAAGTGTAGTAAGTATCTGTTTTTCAGCACCTTTGGATAGATCCAGTATCCCCCCAGGTGGTGGTATCACTTGCTTTGGGAAGCATTATATATGCTTTCTGGAACCAAATCTTTATAGGAGCAGATTACCTCATCTGCCTCATGAGGAGTGGCTGGTGGTTTTGAACTGCCAACCTTGCAGTTAGCAGCCCAAGTCCTAACCTACAGCATAACTAGGGCTCCCAGGAATTTAAAAAATTGGCCCAAGAATTAATGCCTTCTTTCACTACCTGTGAGAAGCCTGCTGACGCTGCTCATTAGATATTGCACACCTAACCTGGTGGTCGGTGGTTCAAGCCTACCAGCTGCTCCTCTGGAGAAAGAGATGCAGTCACGCCACAAAGACTTAGTCTCTGAGACACTATGCAGGAGTTGTACTCTGTCCTACAGAGTTGCTATGAGAAGGAATCAACCTGAAGGCAGTGAGCCAAGGTTTGTTTTGGTTTTCCCCTACCTTTGAAGGAGCCCTGGTGACTTAGAGGTTAAGCTCTTTGATGCTAATCAAATGATTACAGGTTTGAACCCACTAGTAGGTTAGCAAGAAAAACACTGCAGTTGACTTAGATAAAAATCCATAGCTGTGGGAACTCAATGAGGCAGTCCTATGCAAATCTATAGGTTCACAAAGTCAGGATCAACTGGACAGCAATGAGTCCTCCTCCCACCCCACTCCTGCCCCCCCCTACCCCCGGGTTCTGTCACATCGCTAAGGAAACTTGGTGGCACTCTTGGGTAACCTTTGGACTGCTAACTGCAAGGTCAGCAGTTCAAAACAACTATCTTTCTCCAAAGGAGAAAGATGAGGTTGTCAGCTTCCATAAAGATTTACAGATTTGGAAACTATATAGGTTTGGGGCCACAATGCTGTGATCTAAGAAGGATTGGTGAGTCTTGTTAAAAAGGAATTGTCATAATTTTTATGTTTTTCAGAAGGATGTTTTGGTGTGTGTGTGTGTGTGTGTGTGTGTGTGTGTGTGTGTTCTGCTGGGGCCCAAATGAAAGAAAAAAACAATCTCACCTCCCCCAGCCCCAGTGTGATCAGGCTGAAGCCCTCCTCATTATTAAGGCAGAGCAGAGAAAGGAAAACACACAGGGGCTGAACAGAAGGCAGCTGGCCAGAGAACAGAGAGTGCTCAGATGTGGACTGGGAAGGAAGCCGCAGGGCCCGCGCACAGTGGAGGGCAGTGGTACCGGAGCAGATCTGGAATCCTCCAATGGAATTTTGCAGTCCTTTGGAAGGAGCCTCTTTTCAATGGCATTATTGATATTGGTGTTATACTTAAAATTAACTTTACACAGGGAATAAGTGGACTGAGAATTTTCTGCCAATAAAAATAAAGACATGGTTAAAGGGATATAACTATTTCAGTGCAGCAAAAGCAGAAGGGGTCCAGGGCCTTCCTGAACTGGATCAGCAAATGCAACGCAGTTTTGCAAACATAATGACCACGCTCTACAGATGTTGGCAGACCCTACCGCCCCTCGGGCATCCGTCTCCCGTGCATGCTAACTGCATCATCGGTGTGTACCACATTTGAGTTGGCATATCCTAGGTGAAAAAATACGGCCGTCAAAGAAAGAGAAAAAGAAGTCAAGGGCGGGTCATAAAAAGATTTTGGTGGGTTTTATTTAACTTATAAATCAAGCAGGGTTGTCACAATTTTTTACCAGTGTCTTACTGATGATGTCGGTACCCTGAATAAATACCATTTGCAGTTGGCTGTGTATGTTTTATTCTGAAGGTCTGACTTAGAAATAGGGGAGGAATGGTCTGACTTGACTGCAGTAGCAAAATGGCCCATGATGATGTTAATCTTATTTATTTGGAATATAATATCGACAATATGTTTCGTTATAGATCATCTATGTCTGTGTGCTTATCTTGTGGTTAAGTGTTCCGTTTTTGGATTCAACTGAGGATCCCCCACCTGCTTGCTGTGTGACTTTCCTATGTCACCTCTCTGTGGCTACACGCTTATCCTAAAACGAGGGTGGCTATAGTAACCGTCTCATGAGGCGTGAAGACTGAGTGTGCAATCCGGAGTCCAGTTCCTAGCACACAGTATGTGCTTCCTGGCTGTCAGTTCTGTTGTGAGGAAACCCGCCTTGCATTTTGTTGTTGTTCTGAATGGCTAGATAGGCAACATGTCATCATCTCAAAATGGATGAATTCGCAAGGTTTTTCCTCTCACTCCAGGCTGACCTCCCAGGTCAATTCTAATTATTCAGATAGCCCTCTGGATCTTTCTACCTGTATAACATGCTTAAAATTCAGCAAGTCCTAGAAACCCAAACTCACGGACCCTCCCTTCAATCCTTTCCCTTCCTCTGAGCCCATCCTCTGTACAAAGCCTTGCAATCGTTCCAACTCCTCTCCCTTCCGTCTCCTTTCCCTCCCACCATTCAGTTATCAATGCCTATCGAGTACCAGCCCCCATGTCTCTCCAGTTATTATCTCATTCCCAGGCCCTTTCCACATTCCTGAGCTGCGTGCTCTTGCCTGGGCTAATGCAGTCACCCTCTGATGCAGTACCTCTCCTTTCTTTTCTGTCAGACCACAGACACGGGTGACATGCAGCACCTGCTAGCTCTTGGGGGTATTCCAAGGGTCCTGCTCGAGACTGCACCACATCGGAACTATCCCCACCCCCCAGTCTTTCTCACGTCTCCAAAATGCACTTGGAATCTAAGCAGGAGAGTGACATTGTTATAGGCATGACCTTGAATCTGCTCTAATGTGTAGAGCAGCTAATCTTCGGCACACCGATATTAATGGCTTGTTAGTTGTGACATTCCTCCCAACTGTCATGACACGACTGTTGGGGGAAAAAAGACATTTTGAGAGGTTTTCTTTCTCCTCCAATTCATCCTTCACAAGGCAGAATAACCTTCCTCAAATGCTACTCTGAATGACATCTGTTTCCAATAGCTATTGATCAGACAATTGAAAGTCTGTTTTATTTTATTATCTTACACACTAGCTAAACATCATCAAAGGTTACCCTGCTTTACAGACTCAAGTGCAGATTTCTTTGCCTCGTATACATTCAGCTCTGCAGCTTGACATCAGCCCCTGTAAACTGACGACACGATTCACCCACAGGAGCCACCTCGCCCTCAGACGCCCACCCCAGATGCAGTGGCACTCACACTGCTTGTTCTCTTTAGAACGCCCTCTTTCTCTTCATCCCAACGTGTTTACTTCCAGTCCATTGATCTGGGAACAGGACAAACTAATTTCCACCACTAGGATGTCCTTGAACTTTCTGGTCTATGATACGGTCCTTGTTGTAATTGCAGTAGTTCAAGGAAAGGTGGCATGTGCAGAGTAGACAGGAACTGGGCTTTGGGGTTGGTCCTATGTCCAAATCTTGCTCTGATATCGCCATCTAATTACGAGATATTGGTCAGGTTCTTTTCCTCTCTAAACCTGACTCTAATCACTTGTGAAATATTGTGAAGATTTAATTCAATTAGTGAATGAAAATAAAGCAATTAGCACCATTGCAGGTACACTGTACCTATACAATAAAGAATCTACAACTCACTGCCCATGGTGTTGATTCTAACTGATAGAGACCCTCGATAGGGCTGTCCAGGCTGTAAATCTTTATGGGAACGGTCTCCTCTTTCTCCTGAGGAGTGGCTGGTGGGTTTACACTACCCACCTTGTGGCTAGTGATGAAACGAGTGCCTATTAAATGGCAAGGGCCATTCTACATGAAAAGGTAGAAATGGCGAGTCAAGTATTTATGGTGTTCAGTCATAGTTAATTATTTTCTTTTTACGTAAATGAAATCATTATTTCATAGTCAATTATTTCTTTTGAAGTAAATGCAATCATTATATTCAATCATTAATTTTGTCCTTGTGTCTATATCTCATCACGGCTGCAAAGGTCTAAACCTCACAACAGCCCTATCCTGTTACCAAAGATGAAATGGAAGGCTTAGTAAACTTAACTCGTTTAACGTGACACCAAGGGAAAAGGGCAAAGCTGGGGTGCAAACCCTTGTCTTTCTTTTTTAGTCATTTTGATCTACTTCATTAATTTTATAACTTAGCCTAGGCTACATTGGTTGAGTGTTATTTTTGCTTTAAGACTTGTGCCTTTCCCCCCACCCCACCCCCAAGTGGGTTGTGCAATAAAAGGGAGACACCCCCATGTTTTTAACATCTCTGCCTCTTCAGGATCTTCCATAAATCTTTAAACAAAGCGACTTGCTTACTTGGTAAATATTTGTTGACTGCTGGATCATCTACACACAGGGGGATTAGAGTTTTTAACCACATTTAAATTCAGTCAGACTGCTTTTTGAGGAAATGGTTTCATCATTCTTATGAAGAGCATCAGACTTATACAAAGGACTATGAAGGACAAAGATAACACATGAATGGGACACTCAGCTAGGATTCAGTGATGTTCTCTGCGAAAAGAAAGAGAAAAACTGCAAGAAAGCGATCCTCATTGGATTGGTTCCTCACACCCGAGATGTATATTCTGTTCAATATAGTCTTTTCCATGCCTGGAAAAGTCGATGTGACTAGCTGAAGTCCATCCAGTTAAAGTTACATGAAAAGGTAGAAATGGCGAGTCAGGTATTTATGGTGTTCAGTCATAGTTAATTATTTTCTTTTTACGTAAATGCAATCATTATTTCATAGTCAATTATTTCTTTTTAAGTAAATGCAATCATTATATTCAATCATTAATTTTGTCCTTGTGTCTATATACTATGCAAGCCATCTACAACGATGTAAAAATATCAGTCAACCAATATTGGGATTTTCTGTATGCATGGTGGTGGATGACATTGAATTTTCAAATGGTGAATAAATGCTTTCGTATTTAAATATAGGCTATGGTCTCTGCTGTGTGTGAACAAAGGGAAATCAATAGAACTAATGAGAGAAATGTATACCCCATATCACATTTAGTGTCTTGCACTAAGTCAGGGTATTTTTATTGTTCAGTGCTATATTCCTAGTACCTAAGCCAGTATCTTTACATAAAAAATAACCAAACCCACTGCTATAGAGTCAATGCTCACCCATGGCTACCCTCTATGGGGTTTCCAAGACTGTACATCTTTATGGGAGCATATAGCCTCATCTTTCTCCTTCAGAGAGGCTGGAGGTTTTGAACCACCAACCTTCTGGTCAATGGCTCCATTCCTGAGGACTAAATAGATGGGATTGAATGAAGTAAGGAAAGAAGAAATGGAGTCATTGCCTAAATCTGTTTAATCCCATCTTTTTGACCTATTTCTAGCAATGATCTTATTATCGCCTAACTTGTTACTATATGTCCAAACACTTTCTTCTGATGGTATGTCCACTCTTCCTTTTATCTGATATTTGCTTTTTTAAACATATTATAATTTTGTTTTATATAAAATCCCCTCATTCTCAAAGGTGTCTTCCCAGAGCATGTTAGCTCATGGTGCATGCTCTTTCCTCCAAGTTCAGAGCACTCGTTGCCTGGAACAGTTTATTACATATAATTTCCAATGAAACTTACCCTGCCTTTGGACATCTCATGGTTTTGGATGAACTTTCATTCTTCTAATATGTTGTAATATCACGAGGTCACTCTTACTGAGTTCATATCTTGCTTTATTAAATCAAATTTAAGTTCCCTAAAGATTGGAAGGATTATCTTTAGTTCTTTGTTTTTGTACACTATGTATGGCTCATCTGCTCCCACAAAGATGTACCGCCTTAGAAACCCTACGCTGGGTTGTTATGCGTCTGAATCAACTCAAAGGCAGTGAGTGGGTGTGGATGGCTATTATTTGTAACACTACCTTGCATGTAGATTTTGCTTATGAAAATTATTATGATTGTGCTTAGGAAAACTGATTTTGTGTTCATAAGAAGTAGTGACACCAAGTCTTTAGAAACTGATTTTTTTAAAGGAGGGTAGCTTTTTCACCCCGTATGTGGTTATAATTAGAATCTGCATCAACTCATTTCAACACATTGAGATTCTCATGGTAGGTAGAATCAGCACCTCCATCTAGAATAATATCAATGACCTGGCCCCGTAGTCATTTACACATTAGTTAGATATCAATTTGTGCTGACCCATTGGCAATGGAATCTCTAGGAGAGGGAGAATCATAGAGTCTCTTCTATGAAATTGGGGTCCTTTTAGCCCCAATGATGCACACTTCTCTCTTGGGAAATTTGTTTCTCTTTAGTGTGGATACCATGAGGAACACCACTGTGGGAACAGCCTTACAATTCTACATCTTGGAAAAAAAAACAAACCTGTCCTTAGGACAGGTTTTTCACTTTCATAGCCTGCCTGGATTCACAAAAGCCAAGGTCCTGGGGTTGTCTCTAAATGACTGTATTTAAAAAGAAATTTAGAACACAATATTTGAACATTAAAAATAAATCCTGAATATTCCCTTATTTCTTAAAGACGAAATAATTTAAGTCCACTTTCATATCAATTTCCCAAATCACGATGAGTATATAATATGATTAAAGGTTGGTGATATAAATAGTTTTCTGAAATTAGTTTATTGAATATCATAATTATATCAGATCTTATTTAGCTAATTAAAACAAATTATTTGGCTTATAAAATTGCCTACATTAATTACCAGGTTCTGGCATTTTGGTTTTTTGTCTGCTGAACAGATATCGGTCTTGTCTGTTTTCCACGTCAGATCAGCACCGTAATTTGAACACCACTTAAGTGAAAACCAAAGTAGCAGCCACCTAATCATAAAGTAAAAAACGGAAAGCCAATCCAGAATGACCCTCCAGTCTCTGCTCCCCATGGTGCACAGGATAGACTTGGCGTCAACGAAAACTCAAAGTCAGAATGTGCGTTCCTCTCCATTGAGTTGAATACAGGCGCTGGCGGACTCTTTGGTTCTTGTTACTGATGTTTTTCAATACGGAACATTTGAAAGCATCCAACCAAAAGTTTCACAATGATCACAGCCTTGAACGTATTCATCAGAACAAGGCATTCACTGCTACAGGTTTTATATTTACAGTAACCGGTGTGCTGCTCTGTTTGCCGGTCTCTTCAAGACCCATGACAATCACAAAAGCAATTCGCAACCTTACTTATCAGATAGTTCTGTTTTGCAATAATCTGCTTCCTATTTACAAAATCTGGGATAAAACAGTGCAATTCTGGTGCTGAATGTCTGAAAAGCTCTGGGAGCTGCTCAGAAGAGATATGCATGGAAATATGTAATGCTCTGGAGTTACAACAAACAGACGTGCTGAAAGGGACCCACTCAAGTGCATCTCTGGGTGTGTGGCATTTAATGGGGCTCCCTTCAAGATCTGCAAGTAAAGCCCAGGTTCAAATTGCCCCCTTTCACTTAGGGGTTTTTTCTTAGCTCCAAATTTTATTCTTCTGTTCTGATTTTATATATATATATATATATATATATATATATATGGTATAGAACTTTCTCAAAAAGAATGAATCAATCAGAACAATCCTCATTAAATAACTCTTTCTGGAACAAAATGAAAAGAAAGGTCTCAACTAGATAGTTGATTTTTTGTGCTGGCTACCCAAGCTTTGGATACATCCTGAAAGCCATAGCATCGTTCTGATGGGAACTTAACAGAAGGAAAGTGGCAATTTTAACAGCTGACAAATCCCTTGTAATAAAGGGCTTAAAAAGCAACAGAATGGACTGCTCTCTCCATTATTAGGCTGTGCAGATGTCAAAGAACCATGTCACATACTCGCTCGAAGAGCGTCTACTACGAGTTAAATATTTTTAGGTGGGGTGGTCCTGGCTGTGTAACCGTGTGAGAACGGAATAGGAACAGCAGGCACCACTAAGAGGCAGTCTCACGCAATAGAAAATGTCACTGTATTTCTGTCCTCGATTGGCCACCATCTCAGAATAGGGCACTAACCAAGTCACTCAAATACTATCTGCCTCAGCCTCTCCATCCATTCAATGGAAAGAATCTCTCCCTATTCTGAGAGTCAACTGAACAGCACTTGTCCCGATATGCTGACTCCCGTGCAGTCAGATTCTACACTGCTCAGCCTCCTCCACAGGAGTAAGGAGCAGTGCTGTGGAAGCCGAATGGTTCCTTGAGGCTGCTGGGGCAGCAATTACTAGAGTGAAGCCATCGAGCACTCAATAACCCTGCATTGGCGGAAAGAATTAATGTGGCTCACCTCTGTTGCTGTGAGTGCAATACCATGTACTCTGAGGGTGCTCAATAAATATTAGCTTCTGATGATATTGACAGAGTGTGGTGTACAGCCACAGCACTAAGTGACTTATTAAGTTTATGATTGTTCCGAAAACTCATTGAATAATTATTGGCAATAAAAGAAACCAATCCTTGACCCCGTTCACTTTATAGCGACAGCATCCCAGGCATAATAAGGACAGCACCAATCCTTGGAAGCTTAACAGCATTATCCTATTGATGTGGGACAATGCAAACAAGATCATCCTTCAAAATACATTCAGAATCCGGGCACTTCTTAGAAGGTCCGTTGTCACCACTCTGGAGAAATCCATCATCATCTCTTTTCTGGATCACTGTATCCTAATTGCTCTCCATTTCTTATCCCCCACTCTTGGCCTCTGTAGCTGGTTAATGCTCTAAGGACTTCCAATTTATCATGCCCTCCAGCATCTATAGTTTTGCATGGTCCTCTCCCACATCAATTTAGAGATTGACCTACGGCTTGCTTCGGCCAATGCAACATAGCAAATGTGATAGAATGTAAAGGCATGGTAGGTGTGCTTTGGGGTTGCCCTGGCTGAAGCCTGCCACTTCCATGAGGGATGAACAAAAACATCATCCTGTGTCGTCACTGGGAGTGAAGAAATATGTGGAAAGAACAGTCCGACCAGCGTACTGAAGTCAGCCACCACCAGCTGATATAATTACACCAGCTAGATGTAATTACCTGAGAAGACTCTCAACTGGAAGAAGTGAGAAAAATAGTCTATTACTGTTTTGTCAAGCCCCTAAATTTTGGAATAAGCTGCAATGCAGCAATCGCTAACTGGTGAGTCAAGTCTGACTCATAGGGACCACTTAATATTCTAAATCCAGAAATCAGAGGGATTATTTTCATCTCATGATATACTCCAGCTAATGTCACACCTCTGTTCAATATTCTCCTAGAACTCCTATCTCATCCAGAGTTCAAGTCAATGTCTTTATAATGGTTTCTATAGCAAACATGCTCTGCTCATCCACTCTTCCCTCCTCCTAAGTCACCTCTCGCTACCTGCTTCTCACCTGCTGCACTCCACTCACTGTGCCTCCGTGAGGCAAGCCTCACCCCCGCGGCTTTGCAAAGCTGCTCCCTCCGTACAAAATGTTCTTCCTTATGAGCAAGGGACTCCACATCTCACTTGACTGTTTCTGCCAACATCGCCCCCCCCACCCCAACCCCACTTACAAGGAGGTCTACTCTGATCAGTTTATTTAAAACTGCATCATCCTTATCCCACCCCAATTTTATTAACCCCCCCATTGTCCTTTTCTCAGTGTATTTTAACACTTCCAAGTCACCATATAGATTACATCATCTGACACCCTTTACCAGTCCATAAATTCCCAGAGGGGTAGGAGTGGTATTGTTTGTTTGTTTAATATTCATATTTACTTGGTGAGCACCAATCTTGTCCACACCTGGTATAGAGTACATAGTTTTTCCTGGATTTTTTAAAAATCTATATATATTTTTTAATAGTTTTATTAGGGGCTCATACAACTCTTATCACAATCCATACATGCATCAATTGTGTAAAGCGCATTTGTACATTCATTGCCCTCATCATTCTCAAAACTTTTCTTCCCCACTTAAGCCCCCGGCATTAGGTCCTCATTTTGCCCCTCCCTCCCCACTCCCCCCTGCCTCATGAGCCCTTGATAATTTATAAATTGTTGTTTTGTCATATCTTGCCCTGTCCGACGTCTCCCTTCACCCACTTTTCTGTTGTCCATCCCCCAGGGAGGAGGTCACATATAGTTCCTTGTAATCGGTTCCCTCTTTCCAACCTACTCTCCCTCTACCCTCCCAGTATTGCCACTCACACCACTAATCCTGAAGAGATCACCCGCCCTGGATTCCCTGTGTTACCAGTTCCTATCTGTACCAGTGTACATCCTCTGGTCTAGGCAGACTTGCAAGGTAGAATTCCTATCATGATAGTGGGGGCGGGGAGGAAGCATTTAGGAGCTAGAGGAAAGTTGTAATTTTCATGGTTGCCACATTGCACCCTGACTGGCTCGTCTCCTCCCCGAGACCCCTCTGCAAGGGGATCTCCAGTGGCCTACTCATGGGCTTTGGATCTCCACTCTGCACTCCCCCCATCATTCACTATGGTAAGATTTTTTGTTCTGATGATGCCTTATACCTGATCCCTTTGACCCCTCGTGATTGCATAGGCTGGTGTGCTTCTTCCATGTGGGTTTTGTTGCTTCTGAGCTTGATGGCCGCTTGATTACCTTCGCATCTTGCTGGTTAAGTTTCCCTACACCTACAGATTGGAGTCTAACTATAATGGCGATGAAGGGAGTGAATGGGTCGTGTAAAGACACACATTTAGTATAACTTAGAAAGATTCTTGACAGAACACAGAAGTGGTCTTGTGATCAGAGGAAAACAATAGGTCTAGACTGTTCTTAGAGAAGTATTTAGAAGCCCAGAGGGATTTCCTTCAGCAGGTGGTGGGAACTGCAAGGAAAGGTGAAGCTAAGTAGCTCAGCCTCAGGACACCCATCTGGGAATATGAAAGAGGGGCCCACATGAGAGTCCCAAGCTTTTCCCCAAGTCTGTTGCAATCTAAAAAGTAAGCCACCAAGAAGAGAGAAAAGAGCATCAAAAGGTCAATTTACTCTCTTCCTAGAAGGCCGAGTTTGTGATGCGCCCCTGCCCCTTTCAGGAAAACCCTAGGAAATGAAAACAGACGCCCGCCCACAGGAGGCTTCGTCTGCTCAGGCTGGGAGTGGGCTTGAGGAGGCCCGCTGAGCGCTCTCGGGGTGCACAGAGCCAGGGGCTCAGGACCGGCTGCTCTGGAAGCCTCAGTCTGGGAACACATCATTCACAAGGCTTGACATTCTGTCCTTAAAACATGGCCCCTGCTTTGACTGACCACTAAGATGACCAACCTCTCATCATAGAATTCCAGTGGAATACTTCTTTGTGAGCTCTTCACACACACACACA
>NW_022111372.1:61551082-61584697 GCF_000313985.2 Echinops telfairi
GAGGAACGGTCTAGTCTACAAAGGCATAGCCTGGGCTGGGGCTGTAGCCTTCAGGTTGAGGCCCAGGTCTGCGCTCATAATTTACTTTAGTTAGTGTAGAGTGGCCGTGACATGGGATGACTTCATTTCACCCCACTGACTCAATCTTTGTGCAAATCTCATTGGAAATCATCCATTTTCCTTCTTGCCTCCACCTCATGTTCCCTGTTGCTCTGCAATTATTTATTATCTGGCTCAGTAATTGTATTGTTTATGGCGGGCATGCAAACACAATTGTTGGTGGGGGGATGCTTCTCTACCAACTAGATTCTCCTGTGTGGGGAATAAAGGATGCTGGTCTCTTAATACACAGTTCTCTTAAGTTCAATTTTCCTAAAAATGAAAATTGCCAAAAAGCAAAACATGCAGAAGATGTATGGCTAGATGCTAGTGCAGCTTTGCCTTTTTGCTGATGGATGGTGCTCCCAGAATGACTGGGAGCATTTGCTAGCTCGATGCCCTGGCCCCCGCTTTCAGGGAAACTGACATTGTGGCAAGTCCTTCCAAGTGGCATACCCCCACCCCCCACCCCTCTCTGCAACTGCTTCAGTTTGTCATCTGTGGCCTTTTCCAAATGCACCAACAGGTACAGCTATTCTTCCAGCCCGGCCGGCAGATGACGAAGCCGAAGATGGCAACGGGACAATGTGGGACCTTTTCTCCTTTTTATGCTTCTGATGCATGGATTTCAGCATTTAATCCCTGTTAGCATATACTATTTACTTTGTGATGTGTAGGGGGGGTGATGTCAGTTTTTTTCCCTCTAGCTTAATTACAAAAGATGTAAATGCGGTCTCACTTGTGGAAGAAAGTTACTCTTAACAATGAGGTGTAAATTGGTGTCTGCTTAATCTGTTCACAGTAGGAATGAAGCCTCACAGGCTCCTCCTTGCCCTTGTTTGCTGCAGTAGGACCTGGGAAACCAGTATGTTCTGCAGAGCACTTGCACACTCTCTGATTTCTTGCCTCAGAATTCTCCACAAAGTGCAGAAGTTCCATACCTGAACCCTCTACCAGTTCTGAAAGGTGTTGATTCTGCACCATTTCCACATGCCTGACCTCGATCATGGGCAAAGAAAGATGGGCCTTCTCCCCCAACAGTGGTGGCCTCCTGTGTCTCTCACAATGGAGTGAAATTAATAAGGGAGCTGGCATGTTCTTTATACAATGACCTTGGGCTCTTGTGGGAATTGGAGGCACGATTCTTCCACTTATGATGTTTTACATTTCAAAGGACCTAGCTCTCTTTGATATTAATGAATGAAATGTGCAATGTAATTGTTATTGTTTTATGACCTTTCATAGGTTAATCAGGCTGTATCAGATTTTCCAGTGTGTGGTTCTGTTCCGAAGGAAATGATTTGCCTCCCAGTAGATGGATTCTGACAAGGGGGCACAGCATTGCTCTTTGACAGGATGAATGACTGTGGTATTGAAATCCCCAAGAACTGTGGGTATTTGGCTTCCCTGAGTCTGTCAGTGGTGAAACAGTATCTCAACCTTGGTCCCACTGAAGTTTTGGAAAATGGGATGCTTTGTGGTGAGGGCTCTGCTGTGTGTTACAGGATGCTTAGCAGCATCTCTGGCCTTTACTTAGTAGACGCCAACTGCATCCCACTCACAAAGTAAAAGTATTCCTAGATGTTGCCGACTGTCTCCTGTGGAGGGGTGGAGGGGGGTGAGAACCATGAAAGTAACTATCAAACAAGGTGTGAGGGGGATTATTTTTGAGATTATAATGTGTGTAAAAATGCTACTAGCTTAAATCATAATTAATATAATACTAGCTCTCATTTATGGAGAACTCACTATGAACAAATTAACACCATGCTAATTGCATTAGATGTTTGATTTCATTTGCACTTTAAAATCCACCAATGAGGTAGCTACTATTGTCTGCATTTGATATTTAGAGAAAATTGAGACAGAGAGCAGGGAAGTAATTTTTTCAAAACTCCCCCAAGCTGAAAAGTGGGAGGATTGAATGTGGCTCAGCCCAGTGTTTCTCTTCACGAGGCCCTCTCTCTCCCTGCTTTCTGCTCTACTGCTACGTTATGCTCTGGCTATGATAGGAGTATCTACAGTATATTCCAAGCTCCAGGGCAGTGCATATGGTTCAGAGACTTGGCTGCTGACCAAAGTTTGGCAGATCAAGTCTAGCTCGAGACAAATGGGAAAACAAACAAACAGAAAACTAACCATTAGAAGCCCTATGGAGCACAGTTCTATTCGGACATACACGGGGTTACTAGTTTGTTTTTTATGTTTAGGGAAACACCGACATCCCAAATGGGTCTAGGGAAAGTATGCAGTGCTGGCTCCCATGATGCCTAATAATCCCAAACTAAACGACCAGGAAAGCAGATCAGAAGCCGTGGCCCTCTGGGTCAGTGCTCTTCAGCCTTCCAAGTATATCCTTCAAATCTCCTGGGGTCTTTTAAAAGCAAAGGTCTAATTCAGTAAGAGCCTGAAACTCTGCATATCTTGAAGCTCCTGAGTGATGCCACCTGTCTGAAACGGCAGCTTCCATGCATATGGGCTATGAGGCTCCACAGTGTGTGTGTGTGCGATGCCAAGAAAGCATCAGCAGAGAGTGGAAGGGGTAGGCGGAAGGGGCAGGATTGTCTTGGCCGTGAGAGCCACACTTGTCTCTCAGCCCCACACTTGGAACAGCAATGGCGTGCCTACTCATGGTGGCTGCCCACAGATACCGCTAAACATCTGCTCTTTTAAAGGACAAATATTAATCTGAAGCACGAAAACACCTACCCATTGAACAGAACGGGCTTCTGGCAGCAGATTACATTTTCATGACCAGTTTTATACTTTTGGGAGAGAATCTCCCTCTCTCCAACATACTACATTCTTGGCTGCAGAAAAACCACATATACAGTATATATAAAATTTCCACCACACACCCCATTGCCTCACCCTCTGCAAATATTGGACTTGAATGACTGCTAAGCTACAACTGACCAAAGTCTATATAACACAGTAGAACAATTCAAGTGGGAGGCCAAATTGTTTTTTAAAAATCCTATCTTTATCTAGGAAAAGTCACAATCAAAATTAAAGGGAATCAGACCGCCATGTCCTTAGGTAGTGAGGCTCAGAGTGACAGAACTCAAGTGCTGTGAAAAACATTCGCAATGGGATGGCTGGGGAGCCAATCTCACTAATGGCTGTGCCCTCTTCACCCAGACCACAGTGGCTGGGCAGCGGACCACAGATTGTTCGCTGTCACATGTGTCTGACGGTAGGTCATAATGAAGAGGATGGATTTTTGAGTCGCTTGCCTCTGGACAGATTCGGCTAACTCTCCCTCACATCTCGGGGGTAACCACAAGTGGAAGCTTCTATGTGTGGCAGAGAGGGCCCGTAATGCAAGCCAAGGCTGTGAGGCTGAGAAGGGGAACCCCGTGGCGGCCAGCCTGCTCTGCACACTGAACAGGGAAGGGCTCCAATGGAAGGGCTTCTCTCTATCTCCGGCCCCCGGAACCACGGCTTTCAGAATGTCGTGGAGCAGTGTAGTAAGAGGGTGGATGATTAAGGGCATAATTTCTCAGCCCTTGCTTCACACTGGGCTCGGGGCCGATGCAAGCAGACATTGTGTCTCCCTTCAGGAGTTCCTTCCTTAGGCATTTGCCTTTTGTGTCACACTTTTTATAATGTTGCCCTGTGCACAGAGGGACTGCACTGGTATTACCCAGTGGATTTTCTTTAGATAATCTTACTTTGTCCACTTTGAATTTGGCCTCAGATTAGCCAACACTATCTGTATAATTGCCTATTGAAGGGTTTCTAGGCACAGTACAAACCAATGGTTACAATATTGAAATGTACATTCACACCTGCTAGCAGATGGAATCTCCCTTCAGCTTCCAGAGCCCCACTTATTCCTACCACCCTGGCTACACCTCTCTGCCCCACCCCAGACCCTGGATGCGGGAACTTCCAGGGCACCAGACTGGGCAGGAAGGAAGCTATGAGTAACCTGTGCTGATTTCCTGAGCTCATGTCATAAGTGGTCCGGACTTCACAAGGAAAAAAAAGTTGGGGGGTTAGCGGTTTTTAGAGTGCTTTGGAAAAATGTATCTTAAAAGCAAGCAAGCAAACAATAAACATAAACCCCCAAGCACCTCCGTTGCTTCAAAAGGCAGTTTGCAGAATGAGTAGAAGCGCGGAATCTAGTGTGTGAAAAGCTAGAACTTTCTCTCATCTTCATATTCTCTTCTGTAAGATGAGTATAAGGTCAATAATGCTACTTTGTAGGTCAAATCAGGGTCTTTCCACTTTGATATTATTAAAATCTTGAGCAGCATATTTTTTTTTTCCTTCTGGGTGATGGCCCTCTGTCGTGTCAAACACTGAACAGCACCCCTGGCCTCTACACACCACCCGCCATAGCACCCAGCCCCCCACCTTGAGGATACAAAAGTCTCCAGACATTACTGAGTGTCCTTGGGTGACAAACCTGGCCTGCTTGAGAATGACTGCATTAACTGGAATAGGCCAGGTGGGTGCTCAGCTGAGGACTGGGCACACACTGAGTCCTGCAGTACTCACGGCAGCTTGCAGCCTGGCACTCGCCTCAGCGTTTAAGTCCATTCCTTCGCTGAACCCTCATACAACCCATGAGTGAAGCCCTACAGACAGTTTCACAGACAGGGAGCCACGTATCAGAGAGATAAGGTAGTCTCTGCATTGAGGCCTTTGCATTGTGGTCCTGGCTAAGAATATTGAAAGTACCACGGACTGCTCAAAGGACAAACAGACCTATTTTGGAAGAAGTACAACCAGAGTGCTCCTTAGAGGCATGGGTGGCAAATCTTACAGACTTGGAACATGTGGTCAGGAGAGACCAGTCCCTGGAGGAAGATATCCTGCTTGGTAAAGTGGAGGGACATCAAAAAAGAAGAAGGCCCTCAACAGACGGATTGTCACAGGGGCTACAGCAATGGGCTGAGGCAGAGGAACAATCGTGAGGACAGCATGGGACAGGGTGGAGTTTTACTCTGCTGTGCATTTGATCGCTATGGGTTGGAACAGACTAGCTAGCACCTAACAGCAGCAGCAGCAGCACCACCAGGCTTCCACGGGCATAGTTAGGACCAAGCTCCGGGCTCACTGCTGTTGAGTCAATGCTGACTCATAGTGACTCCCTGTGGGTTTCTATGGCAGCTACATTGTGTGGCGTCACTGTGGAATTTGAGAGGATAAAGAGCGAAGGGCTGAAGTCTAGTTAGTCTATTGGGTCACAGTCAATGAGGCCTTTATGTGGGCATGGCCTTCTCCTGAGAATTCTCAGAACGCACGTGTTTTCCTCCTTGGAGGCAGGAGACAAAGACTCTCTTCTCTGCTCACTCACGGAGAGATTCTTTACTGACAAGACACATGTACTTGATCTGGACTGAGCTGGGATGTTTTCTCAAATGTCTCAATATTTCTCTGTGTATGTGTGTGTATATATATATGTGTGTGTGTATATATATATGGACATGGACTGCTTAAAGGACAAACATCTATTTTGGAAGAAGTACAACCAGAGTGCTCCTTACAGGCAAGGAAGGATAGACTTCATCTTACAGACTTTGAACATAAGTGCCTTTGAATTTGTTTCTCTAGTCTACCCAGACTAACACAGTTTCCAAGATTAAAATTGTCAGAGTAGAAAGCCCAGTCTTTCTCCTAGGGAGCTGCTGGTGGTTTTGAACTACTAGCCAGGCGAATCACAGCCAAATACATAACCACTACACCACAAGAGATCATTCGTAATTGGATTTTCATGTATTGATGGTTTGTGCACACACATAAAACCAAACCAAACTCACTACCGTCGAGTCAACTCTGACCCCTGGCGACCGTCTGAGACTGTAACTCTTAAGGAAGTAGAAAGTCCCATCTTTGCCCCTGTGCACAGACTCACATACACCACCACCACCACGACAACAACAACTGAATTCAGCGACATCGAGTCAATAGTCAATGCCCGCAAAAAACTCCCCTATAGGACGGGGTAGAAGAACTGCCCCTGTGAGTTTCTGAGACTGGAACTCTTTATACACACAAGCACATAAACTCTGAGATAGTTAAAGATCATTGTGCCAACCTGGCCGAAAAACACATGTGGGATTAATTGAAGGGCAGAGAGATGAATGGCTTGGTGAGCCTCACCTTTCTAGTTTTTGGGTCTCTTGCTTTCTGATGGTCAGATCAGGGTGCAGTTGCCTTAGCTAATTCCCTACTTCAGTTGGCAAGGCTCACTTCCTGCAAGACATTCCTGAGGAGAAGCCACAGGGAGTTAACCCGATGCAGCCCTGGGTGCTGGAGCAGCGGTGTGGAGACCCCTGCCAGCCTGAGATGCTTACAGGAGACCCCTGCCAGCCCTGAGATGCTTTCCTCCTGCAGTCAGCATCAAAGTGTGTGTTTTGTGAGATGGAGAAGGACTTTGTGGATTTTTGTCGGAAATATGAGTTAATGTTGGACTTGTGGGCTTGGGCAGCACTGGGTTGGGATGTTTTCTTGTTGTGCACTTACCCTTTATATAAAACTCTCTCATACATGAGTTTCTGTGGGTTTATTTCTATAACGTACCCAGACCCAAACACACTCTCAAAAAAAAAAAAAGAAAGAAAGAAAAATCTTTCCCAAAGCTAATAGAGATTTCAGGAAAAAAAACAAAGTTTAACATAAAGAGATGTGAATCTTTCTGAAGCTCCAATGGGTATTAGAAGGAATTCAGGTACATGCAATGTTGGTCCAGCTCTCCAGAAAGACTTTGGGACAATTAGGAACTGTGTGCAGCCTGGCTTTAGACAGAGATTAGGACCAACTGGGTGAAACTTAAGGCCCCCCACCCCCTCAATAGAAATTGAGCCTTGCTATTTTCCCAAGAATCTTTTTTCACCCAGTGTCCTTGGCAGCCAGGATACATCATACATTGACACAGACAAGAATCCATTTGTCATGGCTGCTCTAAGCGAGCTCCGGAAGGCCATTGACCTACTGTGGCAGTTTAAGAAGCAACGGGCACTCTTGACTCCCTGTGTACTTGCCAGCGACACAGAGAAGTGTTTTGGTAGCATAATTGCCCCAGGAAACAATATGTAGATGTAGAGAGGTGTATGCACATTGTTCCCAGGGACAAACAAAAATTCATACACAAAATTCAAGATAACCGGAATGAGAAAATGTCAACAGAGGATTTTTGATATGGGCTCTATGTACATGAAAGGGAGATGTATGTACTAGATGTACTAAAGAGTAACAACTGGGAGAGACTCCAGCCTTCCCTTCCTCCAAAGATTCAAAATCCAGGCTAACACTGAATTATTAAGTTTGTCATCGTTGAACACAGAAAAATGGGAGCTTTTCTACATTTGACTGAAAATCTTTGCATTTCCACCAGTCTGAAATAGAAACTTGCAATTAAATCAATTAAGCAATGAAAATCAAATATTCCATTAAAATCTAATTTTCCTCATATCTGATTGGGTGTAACTCAGCTGAGCTGGAAACAGACGAGAGAAGCAAAATGACTCCAAGCCCGAGACACGGAGACAGGGGAAGGGAAATTTTAAACATGGTCATGGAAAATTTAATAAGGGCATTTTATTCTCAGTCTGCTTGTGTAAGTTTAACCATTAGGGGTTCCTCCAACCTAGGATTTCAAACTAATGTTTCAGATTGAAATGCAAATAGCAAGATGCCTTTCGCTTCTGTCTTCTCTTTTGAAATCATGTCCTTGAAGTTGCTTTTTTTCACTTCAGGACGATGTGCTGGGCGTCTCAGAGCTCTTTGCCGGGCCTGGGACCCAGGTGCCGAGGCCGCAGTGAGATTGGAATTGGTTGTGTCTGCTGATTCCAGAAGTGACTGAGACCCATTTTGTCAAGGAGGGATTTATTCTTCTTAGTTGCAATATGGAGAGGTTCCCTTTTGGGGGGTGCTTGGGAAGAACATCCTCTCTCTCTCCCCCCCTGCCTTTCCATGTGACGGAAGCCAACCACTTTCACAGAGGAATCATTCTGTGGAAGGAAGGCTGAGTCTCCACATAAGAAGCAGGTGATGATTTCACATGTTATTCGAGAAACAAAAGCAGAAGGGGAAAGGCAATGGCTTATAAGCAAGATGCCTTTTCATAGTGAGAAGACATCAGGCTGCCCAAGGGAATCTGAGTTAAATCTAGTATAATATCAAATGGGAGGTTTTGACATATAGATTGCCAAAGAAACCATAGTGTGCTCCAAATTTTCAACACAAAAGCACATTTGGTCAGGATTTCTGAGATGGGCATTTTGTTTTTAAATTCAATTATCAAAGTCATTTTTAAGACTCAAACTACTCAAAACGTCTTGAGTAGCACTTATGTACCTGGTTGTGGAAATCTGTCTGAACTCATGTGAATCTGAGATGATATCTAAGGGGCACAGGACCTTTCCCGCGTTCCACTGAGCACAAGCTTGTAAGCATGCGTGTGTGTGTGTGTGTGTGTGTGTGTGTGCACACACTCGCAGATGTGTACGCTCACATCTCTGTGCCTGGGAGAAATGGGGTACTTGATGCAATGGGTATCCATCAATTTCCAGAAGGATGAGTGATGGGAAATGTTATGGTTTTATTCCTATTTTCTGGTAATCGTTTATAAGAATTAGCCTTGGCGTAGCCCCTCACACTCCCCACTAAGCATCTGTCTTCTCTGAACAGTTGGAACAGGTTGGAGGAGGAGGAGGAGGAGGAGCAGAGAAAAGATAGGAGTTCCTCAGAAAGCAAGCAACTGCTCTTGCGTTTATAAAAAACTTTCTTATCTCTGCTACTGTCTTAGGCCAACCCACGTCTCACTGATTTAGAAAACTGGTCAAAACACATGCTCTGGATTCAGGTGACCTGGGTTTGAATCAAAGCTCCATTGTTTACCATTTTTGCTAAAGGCTTCGGTGAAATGACTTCACGTCTCCATTTCTCAGTTTCCTCATCTGGCAGGTAAACACAAAATCATGGTACACAGACCTCCAGGCTCTGGTGAGAACATGTGGGATAAAGAAGGGCAGCGCCAGCAGTGGCCACAGATGTCAACTTCACCGTCACTGCTGAGTCAACCCCCCACGACAGTTCCACAGGCCACACCTTCTCTGCCCGTAGACTCATTTTAAATGATGGTCATTGTATGGGAGGTCACTGAATCTGAGCACCCGATCCGAAGGGTTGTCAGACAACAAATGACAATAATAGACATGCTCTTTCAAAACACACATGTTCCCGTTTTCCAAGGAGTCTGTCTTGAGCTCTAGAGTCATATGATGACAGCCTTCCCTTCCCCATTGTAACCATTTTTAAGTCATATCTAGGACCAGGTCCTTTCTGTATCCGAATCTAGCTAAATAACAATGCCTTGTCAAAACTAATGGTGAAGGAGGAGAACAACAGAGAACTCAGGCCTCACATGCCACTGGAATGTCCCACTTGAGCAGCTTCCCATGAACATCAAGGGCGGTGTGAAGATCCCATTCCCTGTGTGCCAGGCTGTTGCCAGAGCCGAAGAGGATCTTTACACTCTCACAAGTGAGACTCCCATCTCTCCTCCCCTCTCTCTCCAAGGGAGACACTTGGGCTCTGTCCAGCCTGCCCTGCCCACCTGGACTCTTCCGGGGCCTTTTGGTTACAATACTGCTTTAGAAAATCTGCGTGAGGGAGGGGGTGCTGGTATTTAGCTCCCATCCATCAATGTCAACTCTGCTTTCCCCTCTACCCCAACAGCTTGGTACATTTCCCTAAAAGCTGAATAGCCTACATGGATGGATTTTGTGCCGGTCTCATTAGAAAGGGAAATTAGCCAGGCACTGTTCAGCTGTGCAGAAGGCATGCTGATCCTGAAAGCCCATTCCAAACCCCCCACCCCTAGTCTTTTCCCCATCACATATGATACCCACAAATCCTTTAGCATTTCTTAAAGGTTTCATTAGCTGCCACTCTGGATCATAATGAACACAGAGTCCCTGGTTCCCACGTCCGTGACCTCATTACTCATCCCCAGCCCTGAGCTAGGCACAGATCTGGGTGCCGTGGGTGGGAGGATGACCGCAGAGTACAACAGCTCATCAACAAGTGGTAGAGCATTCAGAGTTTGCCACTGAAAAACCAGGATCCCGGCCTGACTCAGTCTCCACATGCAGGGCTCCCACATCTGCCCTCAACCCAGTTTGTACTGCTTTCCCCAGGGGCTCGGTCCCTTCCCCCACCCCGGGGTGCAGGCTACTGGGCTCCTTCCTACCACTGGGCCAGTGCTTAGTCCATCTCCTGTGTCTGAAATGGTCTTCTCTGCCTGCACTTAGTTACACTATGTCTTAGTTTTCAGCTCATGGACCACTCCCTCAAGGAAATCTCTTCCCACCCAGTTTGACCAGCATGCTTCGCAATATGGCTCCTATCACCCTGCTCTTGTCTTTGAAGGCATTTCCTTTGGTTGTCATCATATATTTATTCATCACTTACTCTATAAAGATCCGGTTGGTACACTAGAATATAATGTTGTTCTGTGGGACAGGAGCCATCTCTCTCTTGCTCCCTCTTTTCCTCTCTCTCCTCTCCCGGGTCTTCTCATTGTGGGTTCCCTTCCTTCTCTCCGTTTCCCTTCCTCCTTCCTGCCTCCATCTTTCCCTCCCTCTGTTCTACTTTTTCTTTACTTCTTCCTCTCTTCCTCCTCTTTTTGTCCCTCTTCCTAACTCAGTATCTTAAAAATAGTAAATGTAAACTAAATATTTGTCAAATGCAAGGATTCCATACCCCCATAAGTGGCTATTCTGTTAGAACACTTAAGATTCCAATTCATCAATGGGAATCTCAATTGGCCATGCAGTCCATATGTATGGAACCCTCAGTACAACTAGACTTGAAGATGAGTCGGTCATCTTGTACAAACTCCTCCTACAGAGCCAGTGGGCATTACAAGAGTACTGTGCCCACCAGGCCACTCCCAATGTCAACATCAACTCCATGCTTTATTGGAGAAAGGGAGTTAACATGTTTAATCATTGCAGTGACATTTAGCTACAGCTAAACGTGGTGGTATAGTGGCTATGCGTTGGGCTGGTAACCACAAGGTCAGCAGTTTGAAATCACCAGTCGTTCCTCAAGAGAAAGAGGAGGCTTTCTCTTTCCATAAAGAGTTCCAGCCTCAGAAACCCAGCGGTTCCAGTCTACCCTGTCCTGCAGGAAAGTCAGAACCAACTTCATGTCAATTCTGACTCCTGATGGCAGTGAGTCAGAAATGTGGTGCAGGTCCCTCAAGCACAAATTGTTTGTACTTGGCTACAAATTGAAAACTTGGCAATCCAATCCCTCTCAGGAGTATGGCAGGAGAAAGGCCTGGAGATATGCTTCTGTAAAGATCCGAGCCACAAAGGCCTTGTTGAGCACAGTCTTAGTCTGCAACCAACAGAGCCCCTTCAGTTGGAATGAACTGGAAGGCAACTAAGTCAGGCTTTAAAAGCCAAAGATACAGAGACCAATATCAGAGCCTCCAGAAAATCAAAGCAAACAATCACATGGAGGAAAAAACTGAATTCTTCAAAATAATGCTAAATGAAGTCAAATGGTGACACTTGGCACCCCTATGGCATCACTCTGAGTTGGAATCAGCTCAGTGGCAGTGCGTTTTTGAGTAAGCGACTATTAGACAAGTGATAGTCAATGGATGTCTCCTAATATACATCTTGGAAAACCTAGTGGTGCAGTGCTTAAAGCACTGGGCTGCTAACTGAATGGTCAGCAGTGGAAACCCAACAGTCACTCTGAGGGAGAAGGATATGATGGCCCGTTTACATCAAGATTACAGTCTTGAAAACCATATAGAGCACCTTCAAAGATAGAGCAGTTTAACTCTATCCCATACGATTGCCGAGAGTCAGACCAACACCAAAGCCGTGGGCTAGGCTTGGTTTGGCTAAAGTATATCTCAATATATTTGTGCTTTTTGAACATTAGAACTTTGTGGACTCCTGATTAATAGCACAGCCATCCACGGCAATTGGTTACATGGGGCCCGAAGATTTTGCCACCTTGCATGGCACATTCATTTGTGATAGCTTGGTACTGACAGTGGCCTAGAGATACTTTCGCGGGCACTTGAGAATTTCGATTAGTATGTAAAAGACTAAAGTGATTTATTGCAGGTATTATATCATGCTTTTTTTCTCCTCCAGAAAACACAAACATAACTTTTCAGGGAATAAACAATTGGGAAGCAATCACCAGTGAGCGGGTTCCCCCAAGCCTCACTGAGGGAGGGCTGTCTCATTCTCCTGATCTCCACACCAATGGCCAGAGGTCATCTCACTTTTGGGAGGTCTACCTTCAACTATGCCTCCCAGAAATTGCTATCAGCAACCTCAGTACGAAGAATTGGCTGGGGATTCTGCAACTCCATGTAGTTGTTAGATGTCATTGAGTTGGTTCTGACCCATAGCAATCTTATGCACAAGAGAAGAAAACACTGCCCACTTCTGTACCATCCCTAAAATGGTCCCTATGCTTGAGCCTATTGTTGCAGCCACAGTGTTCATCCTTGGCCTCAAAGACAAATTGAGCGATTGGGTCACAAAGAAGCTAACTACACAGTAGGTATGTCGTTGTTGTTGCGTGCTGCCGAGTCATATGTTGGATCATACGCCGACTCACATGGATGCTACGACCAAAATGCCAGTCAATCCTGCACTGTTCTCACAACTGTGCTCAGGCTGGAGGCTCCATTCTAGCTATCAGGCATGCCAATCCATCGTGTCGAAGATCTTACTCTTTTTTGATGCCCCTCTACTTGACCAAGCATGATGTGGCCGTATACAACCATTTGAGTTAATGGAACAAATGACAGGCGCTTGACAAAACAAATAGATGCTAACTAAAGAGATCAACAGATATAAATCCTCCTGAAACATATGCTGTTTATAGTCAAAATATTTTAACCATATATATATAATTATTTTCAAAGATTGGTTTGTGCATATACATATTTATTATTTACTATTGTAGGTTGAAAACTCACTGCAATTGAATCAGTTGTGACTCAAAGCCACCCCACAGGACAAGGTAGAGCTGCCCCTGCTGAGGCTGTAAATCTTTAAGGGAGCATAAGACGTCATACCCCTTCCCCCATGCTGCTGCTCCTGTGTTTGAACTGCTGGCCTAGTAGTTAGCAGCCCCTCAAGAATCCCACAATGCCACCAGTTTTTCACATGGAATAAACTCAATGTAAATAAAACCCAAATCCTCACACTGGAACCATAGCGAAGGACATGATAAACAGAGAAAAGACTGAAGCTGTCAAGGGTTTCATCTTCCTGGGACGCACAATGAATGGTCATGGAAGAGCAGTTAAGAGAACAAACATGGCACTGGGTAAATCTGCTGCAAAAGGCCTTTTTGAAGCATTGAAAAGCAAGGATGTTACTTTAGAAACTAAGGTTTTCCTGACACAAACCATGGTATTTTCAAATGCTTCATACATTAAGGTGGACCAAAAGAACCCACAATGATGTATTTGAATTTTGATGTTGGAGAAGAACATTCAAAATACCATGGACAGCCACCACAACAAACATCTGTTGGGGATGCAGTACAGTCAAAATGTTCCTTAGCCGCCAGGATGGCTCAAGACTTCCTCTCAAGTACTTTGCACACGTTACAGGAGAGTCTAGTTCCTGGAGAAGGACATCATTCATGGTGAAAAGAATGGGCAGCAAATAGAGGAAGGCACCAATAAGATGCAGAAGTGGGCTGAAGCGTAAGAACAATTGTGAGGATGTCGCAGGATGGGGCAGTGTCTCCTTCCATTGGACATAGGTTGGACGCGTCACGACTTGTCAGTATGTAACTTCCCTGAGAAGATCAATCTTAACCTCTTGCTGAGAACGACACTTCTAGGATCTAGGAAAGTGTCTGGCGCATAGAAACAACTGCGCACTCAATTACGAAGCACTTTGCACTTTGAATCAGGAGGGCTGATTGAGTTCTCCGCTGCTAACCGAAAGGTTGTTGGTTTGAACACCTCAGGAGGAGGATGTGGCTGCCTGCTCTGGTAAAGATGTATTGCCATGGGAACAGGCGGGGGAGATCTCCCCGGTCCCATCGGATCACTGGGGGTCAGAATGTGCTCACAGAAATGGATGGGCTTCCATGCTGTTGTTAGGTGGCCATGGGGTCCCCCCCAATGCCCGGTGAGCCCACGTGTGGAGACTAGAACTAGCTGCACCTCGGGGCGTTCACCACTGTGACCTTTCCTATGCAGTTTGCCAGGCTCGTCCATCTGTGGGTTCGACAACCCCAATCTTTCTGGCCACTGATCAAGCATTTACATACCTCTGGGACCCAGCCATCTAACGCCTCTTTGCGTCCTACTAGATGCAGCGATTCCGCTGTAGAAAGGGTCACGGTGAGTCAAAACTGACTTGATGGCACCTAACAGCCATAACAGGTACACTAATGACACATGCACTGTCATAGAAGGAAGGATGGATTCAAAAATTCATGGAACAGTTCATTATCTTTTCAATTCTATTTTTCCATGAACTTTTTAAAGCCGCCTTAGTTATTGTAACTTGTGGATGGCTCAAAGGATTTTCAAGAAGAATGGTGACCAGACTTTAGTCCTGCACAGTGCCAACTACTTTATAACTCTCTCCAGTCATTAGACAACTCAACTGAAGAAGGTGGGTATTGTCTTGAGGAAGACAGGGATGCACTGGGTCAACGAGGTTCCCTGGGGACTGTCTCTGTGCAGAGCACATGTAGGCTGCAGACCAGCCAGGCGCTTTGAACAAATGTCTGTATGCAAAGAGGAGTGTGCAGCATGTTGGGGACAACGAGCTTCCCCTAACACCGTGCACACTCTCTTTCTCTCTCACTGAAAATGTCACAGCCCTATATGGTCACTATGTCACCAGAACAGCCAGTCATTTTCACTCTGGTTAAAACCAAACTCACTGCCATTAAGTCAATTCCGACGCACAGGAAGACCAATAAGTCAGAGGAGACCTGCGTTGTGAGTTCCCGCGAGACTGTGATTCTATGGCAGAAGAAAGCTCCGTCTTTCTCCCTAGGTGTGGCTGGGCATTTCAAACAGCAAGGAGATGCATATTTACCACCTTGTTGATGTTTTCAAAGGCATGGCTTGTGAGACTCTCTGGCAAAAATGTACATCAAATCAAGGGAATCCAGGCCCATAATAAAATCTATGCTGGGCACAAGATGCTTCAGGAGGCCAGCAAAGCAGCAATGTGCACCCTTGCCTCTAACACGTTGCTAGGTACAGTCACTGCACCATATGCCAGTTTCTTTAACTAACCCATTACACAGAAATTAAATATCTTGTGACAGATTGTTTTGACAGTAGGGGGAAAAAACAGAAGTCAGGAAAGAGTGTGAGATTTAATTTTTTTTATATAAAAATGCATTTGACTGAAGGCAAAACGTTAGGTAGATGTTAATTTAACAGATGTCTGGTTTTGCATCATCAGCCTGAAACGGGCAATTTCTGGCAAGCCTTCCTACCACATCACAACACAAACTCCTCTCAATTCCACACGGATCTGCCTTTCACAACCTTCCAAGTGAGCCATTTTCATTCAGAGGAAAATGCTTGAAATTACTCAGGGAAGCTGCTCACACCTGGCAATAGTTTTGAAGGAGGAGTCATGAATGCACCGTGGGAGAATGGAAGGGAAGTCAGCTCACAGCAACTTTTCAGTCGAGAGAGAGAGAGAGCAGGAGGAAATGTATTCACATTGCAAAAACAGCTAACACATCACAAAGTTCTGTGGATGATAAAAGAACTTTTCCTCCACTGTTGTTAACTGCCAGAGAGGTATTTTTATAAAGATGGAACACAAATACATCACATTTAAATTGGCAGTATTGAGAAGCTGTCTGAAACACAGGTCATAAAATGAGGGACCTCATTTTAGGATCTCATTGTTCCTTAGCCCAGTCTTTTGTACTGCCTCCTATATTAAATATATTCTATCTATCTTTATCTATCTATCTAATCTATCGCTCATCATCTGTCATGACTGGCAAGTCAGTTTCAATCACAGTGACCCTACAGGGCAGAGTAGAACTGCCCCATGTGGTTTCCGAGGCCGTACCTCTTGATGGAAGCTGACTGCCACACCTCTTCCCATGAAGCCGCTGGTAGGTTCTAATGAATAACTTTTTGCCTAGCAGCACCGCTCAGTACATATACATATAAAGGACCTCTGGTGGCTCAGTGGGTTAAGCACTGAGCTGCTAACCACAGTGTCAGTCATTCACACACACGTGCTGCTCAGAGAAAGAAGCATGACGAAGCAATCAGCTCCCATACAGATTTGCTCTCCCAGAAACCCTAAGGAGCAATGCTACTCTGCCTTATAGGGCCACTGAGAGTCGGAATCAACTCACCAGCAGTATCTATATACACACTGCTTCGTATGCATCTCCTATGTATATGTGTGTAGATACACACACGCATGCATGCATGCATGCATGCATACGTATTGAGTGGTGTAAACCATTAAGAACAACCTGGTGGGTTGGATGCTTGAATTCATCCAGGGAAGTCTTGACTGAACCCTGAAAGGTCACAGACATTGGAAACCCCACGGAGGGCAGTTCTCATCTGACACAACTAGTGAAAACTCTAAAGGGGCTCTGGTGGTGTGGTCGCTCCACGTTGGACTGTGATCTAAAGGGTCCACAGTTCTAAACCACCAGCCTCTCTGCAGGAGAGAGATGGTGCTAGCTACTTCCATAAAGAATCGCAGTCTGGGGAAAACTCACAGGGGCAGTTCTAGCCTGCCCCGCAGGGTGGCTATGAGTTGGCATCGACTGGATGGCGGGGAGTCTGGTTGAGGCTTCCTTGTTCTCTGTTACGCAAACTCAACACGTGGTGGCACAGGAAAAACGGCCTGGCGACCTGCTTCCCAGAGGATGGCTGTCAAGAACACCCAGTAGTCGTTCTACTTTTTAATATACGAGGCTTCTGGAATTGGATCCAATTCAATGGCAACGGGTTTCTCTCTCACACACACATGCACACACACATTTAATGATTATATGCATTTCTCATCTAACTATGTGAGAGCTGCCTTGGGTAGCATTTCGCTAGTTGACATAATGTTAGGTTCAATAGACACTAAATTAAAATTTAATTAATTTGGCTTCTGTAATTGTGTTTTCATTTCGGGGTCAATACACTTTATTTTTTTGGACACAGCTCCTAACATGAACCTTCTAAAGTTCAAGTGCATGAGATAGCACGCTTATGATGACTAATAGATGCAGTGTCCTCGAGAAAGAAAAGAGAAGAACATGTCCTTTTAGATTGGGAATTCAAGAACCCCCATAAACCCCATCCCTAGCCCAGGCCCTCAGATATTTCTGTAAAGAAGTAAGGAAGGTAGGATGGAGTGAGAGGGAGGAAGGAAAGTTTAATCCTGCTAACAAGGATTAAACTTCTAGGCATGTAGCTCAAAGGCTGCTCTACAATTCTGCAGATAATTAATTAGTACTAATTTTTTAATAGGAAAAAGATTTTACAACATAAAACATTTCACTTCCTATAAACTGCAAGGTTTATTCCTCCATCATCTAATGCATAGATTTTCAACAACTGCAAAATGCATCAGACAGCTCTGTGCCTGTGTGTGTATGTATGCATAACTGTTTGATTCAGCATTTTTATTTTTAGGTATTTAAAGTAAATGGTCTATATCTTGTTTTCTGACAGAATATGGCAAAAGGCCATCTTTAAAGGCTGAGAGAGATTAATGATATGATGGCAACCTTTGGAGAACGAAATAAAATTGGTCTATTCTCCAAACAATTCAATATAGGTAGGTAGGTGTGTGTGTGTGTGTGTGCAGGCGCGAGCATGTGTGTGTCTCTGTGACATGCAATAAATACCGAGTTCTAGAACACTGTCCCCAGGTGATTCCATTTTATTTTACAAACATCACTACCTGGGAAATGAGGAAAATTAGTCCTGTGAATACAAAGATGCTGGAATGCATATTAGGAAGGGGGACCCAACAGGGAGCTAGACTGTGTATACCAACACTCATTCCATCTCGTGAGAACTGTGCCAAGTCAAGGGCATGAGCTGAAACTGAAGACATTTGTAGAGGGAAAACCCTACAGGACTGAGGGGGGGAAGAATAAGAGAAGCCTGTCAACACAAAAGACCCCTTTCTCACCGTCTGAAATGCTAATCCGGTAATCATGTCTGCCTTCAAAAGCACCTTTCATCTGACTAGCTCAGAGCCCTTTATGGTATTAAACACTCACCGAATCCCTGAGGTGGGTAAAATTATTCCAGTCATTTTACAAATGTATCCATTCTCTCAAACCTCTCATCCTTGGGAGTTATACGTCTGAGAATAAAAATCAGGAATCGATGAATGACCAGAGTTCTTATTCCTTTAACCTGTTTTATAATTAGTTCCAGGGGAAAAATCCTGGGCTTGTTATGAGACACTGCCATAATGAAGTGAGTAGAGAGTTTTGATTGGGTCTAAATGATTTGATATGTGACAACCGGGTATTGCCCCTCATCTTCACCTTTCCCCCTCATTTCGCAAATTGGAAGGATTGGAGAGTATGTTGGAGATATGATGCAATAGAGAAACACAATTAATTAAAGGGGCAAGGAGACAATCTGATTAGCAGCTCCTTTCACGTAGGTTGGTCTTCGGGAATAGTATGAGAGACTACCTTAATTAACTATGCCACCTTGGGGTGGGCATATGACCTCAGGGTGTACATCTGAGAAAAAGAGAAGGTTAAATTCTGTAAGCCCTAGAGTCCCTCAGAGCATAACTATCACAGTTTGCTTCCACATTTTGCCCAAATAGCTACTGTCATCTTGGGCAAAACTCTTCACTGTGATTACAAAGAAAAAAAAATAGCCAAAGTCAAACATTTACAAATATTTATGCTGACTATATTGTAGGCCTTTGGCTGAGAAGCATGTGTAATGTCTTTATTCCTCATTTGCCACTGTCCCTAATGGATTCTGTAGAGTAAATGACCCTATTTGCAGTCCACTGTCAGGTGCTGGTCACCCACCAGAAGCAGATTTTAAGGCTCAGCATTGGAATGAACCTGGGCTTTAGACTGACAAGTCAGGAAGAACCAAATGTAGGCATTGTGACTGCCTGCCCCTTTGAAGGTGAGCTAAGTGGAGTCTCTGTATCCTGATTACCCAGGAGAAGAGGCCGGCACCATGATTGAGGTGTCAATTATGGGGAAGGGGATAGAAATATGGCCTCAGGGTGTTCAGTTGTAAATTAGCACCTGAACTTGACAGAGAGATTAGCTCTGTCTTTGTGTGTGGAAAGAAGCCAAGGGGCCATGGAATATTTGATGCTTAGTTGTCTTTTTTTTTTTTCTGCTTTGAAGAGTGGCCCCTCCTTTTTCCCCTGAGTCCCTGCCAACATCTCTCTGTAGGACATCTAACCCATGAGACAGTCAAGTATAGAAACCCATTCGTGATCAGTCCTACCCGGGCTTCCTAACTTAGGTTTACATCTCAAAGAATATTTACCTTCTGTGCAACCTTCTGTCAGCGAGCAGAGGCTTAGCGTTAGTCAACGAGGGGAGGGCTGAGCTAACCGAAGCACCAGCTTCCATTTCTTGACTCAAGATTCCTTTCCAGGTTTGAGCTCCAGGAGGATGAAATCCACCTTCTGGGGTCCCTAGGCATATTTTGCCATGCATGCCAGCTCATCTCAGAAGGGAATGATTTGCTCAATAGTGGAATATTCCAGAAGTCAGGCATTAGTTTCTTAGATTTATATATATGTATATATAAATGCAGGGGTCATTTCATGTCTAGTGAATGATAAAAATCACTTAAAGCCCATCTGTTTTCCATCAGGTGGCCCCTACTGGTTAAGTGCGTAAGTAAATTCTGGGGAAATAACAATCCCTGCTGTCACTGATTCCATTCTGGCTCATGGTGACCCCCTGTGTTATAGAACAGAATTGCTCCATTGAGCTTTCTTGGCTCTGCTATTTATTGAAGCAGCTCACCAGATCTTTCTTCTGAGGGTGGGCTCCCATAGTGATGAGTAGTCGAGTGCAAACTGCTTGTGCCGCTCACGGACGTTCAGGAGAAAGAACAGAGGTTCCACGAACTGCTTGCTTCACTATGTGCTAGTCTCTCAAGGTGAATAAGGTAGCTAATTTCTCTGCATCGCAAATGCCTCCTCTATAAAATGCAAATGACATTTCCTAACACCAGGGAGTCTAGAGAACACTGAAGAAACTGCTTCATATGTGATAACCATCAGTTAAATTTTTTTCTAATAACATCATCATTTGAGCATTATGATTATTATTAAGGTTCACCACTTTGAGCTGAGTCCAATCAAGTTTGTTCCTTTCTAAGGTTATTGTTCTCCTGGGTATGTATGATCGCTCAAGTTTTAACACGGGGTCATAAATTACTCCTAAAACGTGCAAAAAAATGATCCTGGCCTACTAGCCTGTGCAACCGATATAATTAAGATGATGATGCCCAAATTAAGAAGATAACATTCAGTTCTAATGCATAGTATTTAAAAGGGCCCTTTAAAGATTCACAAACTTGGATGTATCCATAAAATGGCAAGCATAATGGCTTTGTGAAAACATGAATCCGATTTTAGTGTAAAATGGCTTTGTTAATGCCCTTTTATTGTATTTGATCTCTAATGCCCCCTTAGAAAAAATCAGACATTATTGAAAAATTTTAAATTAACAAAGACTGCTATCTTTATCTCAGAAGCGTAGCAATTAAATCTTTTGAAAATCTGTTTATCCGGCAAGACCATGTGCATTACTTTCCTAGGACTGCTGTAGCAAAATGCACACTTTAGGTGGCTTATAAACTTGAAACTTGGGGTCTCACAGTTTGGGGAGCTGGAACTCTGGACTAGCATGTGGACAGGGGCATGCACCTTTTGCAGGCTTTCCAGGAAGGTCTCTCTGGGTTTCAGGGAAGCCCAGGTGTGCCAGGACTTATTTGAGACCTCTGCACATGAATGTTTTTGTCTGGTTCTATGTATCGCTCGTTCTCTTTGATGAAGCCTCCACTCAGGTTGGGCGAGAACCCACCCTATTCCAGTATGACCTCATGCTAAATGAAATGATCCGCATCTTCTAAGGCCCAGTTTCCACATTCATGAATGTCTGGAGTTAGGACTTCAATGGAAGCACATTTTGCAAAGATTTTTGTTAAGGGACACAATTTAATCTTTTACAATGAGTTTCGCGACACTGAACAAAAATGATTGTGTGCAAGTCTTGAATGCATCTTATTAGAGGAGACGGTATCTGACGGATCTGTCCTCAGAACCAGTGGCAGGGAGTTGGCACTCACTAGGGGTGCCTTCAAATGTATCAGAGTAGAACTCTTCTCCACAGGGTTTTCAATGGCTGATTTTTTTTTTTTTTAAAGTAAACCTGAGATTTCTTCCATGATGCCTCTGGGTAGACTAGAAACTCCAACGATCTGGTTAATAGCTAAATGTGTTTGCCCCATTGGAGGGATGAGATTTTATTTTCAAATGGCAATTTAAAAATGACTCTTTATTGCAAACCACATTGTTTGCATAAATTACTGGGGGAAACAAACACGTACAAAGACAGAGCTGCCGCCGGAAGGTTGTGGTCAACAGGGTCCACAGGCCATCTTTTATAAGCTGTGGGACAACAGAAGAACTTGGCATTATTCTAATTTCACAGTGATGTTTATAAAGCTCTGAGAGGGCACAAGTCCAAACGGTCAAGGCCCAGGCTTTGAGGGATTTGAATCCCATGCCTTCTACATCGTAAACTAGCAAGCTCGGAATGAGAATGCACAGCATCCTCTGTAGAAATGTGTCAGCCGACTTTAAAGAGGTCCTGGACATGACTCTGACATCAGGTAGTGGAAGCAGCGTTCTGGAGTGGTCCAATAGTTAATGTGCTCCACTGATAACAGAAAAGGCTAGAGGTTCAAGTCTACCCAGGGGCACTTCAAAAGAAAAGTCTAGAGATCTAGCAGTCACCGAAACCCCACAGGACAGAGATTTATTCTCTCACACATGCCGTCAGCACAAGTCTGAACTGGCTTGACAAAAACTGGAAAAACATTCAAAAACCAAATATATATATATAAAATAGACATTAACATGATGCCTAGAGAAGATAGAGGAGATATTAATTATGTCCACTTATAACACACATCATTTTACAACATGAATAAGCTGTATTATATGATTATATATATGTATTTCTTTAAAATATAAGTTCCATGAAAATGGAGATTCATTTTAATATTTCTAATTCCCCAGTGCCTGTCCCCTAGTAGGCAACATATTTATTGAATGAAGGAAGGGGCAGTGAGTGAATTAATGTACATAAATCAACTACATGAGAGCCCTGATGGTATAGTGCAGTAGTGCTCACCCTTCCTAATGCCGCCATCCTTTAATACAGGTCCTCATGTGGGGTGACCTCCCGAGCCATAAAATTATTTTCATTGCTATTTCATAACTGTAATTTTTGTTACCATTATGAATTGGGCAATCCCTGTGAAAGGGTCTTTCGACCCCCAACGAGGCCGCGACCCACAGGTTGAGAACCCCAGGTATAGTGGGTTGAACCCATCAGTCAGATGAGGCGTTTGCTCCCAGGGTTACGTGCTAGGCTGGCTGCTAACCACAAGATCAGCAGTGTGTGACACTTCCAGTCTCTTTGGGAGGGAGATGGGACTGTACCCCTTTAAGGAGTTTCAATCTCAGAAACTCACAGGGACAGTTCTTCCCCGTCCAATAGGGTTTCTATTACCAGGTATCGACTTGATGGCGATGAATTTTTGGAGGAGCGTCCCAAACCCTAGTCCCAAACCCTAAAGTCCCAAACTCAAGAGCTCCTGTAAGTCAGAATAGAGTAGGTGGCAGTGGGCTTCTGGGCTTATATGCACTTAGAATAACATGTGTCTAGGTTGCAGATCTTCATCCCACTTTTTTATTATGTATGATGAGCAAATAATCTTAATGGAAGGACCTGGACTATATTAAGAAGAGAGAGCATCATGATTAAGGAAGACGCATGAACAACCTGTGATATGTAGGTGATATCACCTTACTTGGTGAAGGCAAACAGGCCTTGAATCATTTACTGATAAAGATCAAAGACTGTAATATGGATTCTCCCTCAACCTAAAGAAAACTGAAATACAAGTGGACTCTGATAGGTTTTGTTTCAATTGATCTGGGCCAGGATTCTCATAAGCTTGGCATTGAATCCCCCAGGATGTTAAGTAACACAATGTAATTAGCTTTACTATGGGCTTTGTTATGAGCAATCAGTTTATAAATTAGGGTGGAGTCTAACCCCTTAACTCAGATCACAACTCTGATGCAAGGGAAGGGAAATTTCCTCAGGAGTGTGACTTATTTCTCATACAACTGAACACGGTGGCCATTTTTGGCGAGTCTAGATTCTACATCTGGTTCTTTGATCTCTCGTGCTCTGGACTCGAGCCAACAGCCTGCCATGCTGTCTGCTGCTCCATGGAGTCCTCATTGGCTGGCCATCTGAATGGGCAACCTTGGATTAGTTAGCTTTTCTAATCATGCCTGACATCCTGACCTTGGGTTCATCTGCCTCTGCATCTGCGATGCTCCTGATGCTCCTGGGTTCATCAGTTCCTAAAGCTACGGAAGTCAGGAGATGCCTCCGGCTGAACATCTGGCCCCCAGACCTGAAACCATACTGGACTTTGCTGTTTCAACAACTGTGTGAGCCATTATCTTTATATAAATCCCCCTCTCTCCGTAAAGGTATATTATATATATATGTATGTCACTACTTTATTTTCTCTAGTGAACCCAGGTTGACATATATAGATCAATAAGCAACTTCATGATAAACAGAAAGAAAGATTAACGTTGCCAAGGATAAAATTTCATTTGGATCCACAATTAATGCCTATGGAAGCACTAATGAGATGAGAGGGGCCAGACCCCGGAGGAAAAGACGAGGCTGGGTAAAGTGGAGGACATGCCCGTGCGAAAGGTCCCGAAGAGATGAACTGACACAGTGACGGCAACAGTAGGCTCAGACCTGAGAACTCTCGCGAGGAGAACACCAGGCTGGGCTGTGTCTCCTTCTCTGGTATGTAGGTTTTCTGTGAGTCGAAAGTCACTTAGCAACCACATGGATAACACACATTTACACAGAGAGGCAAGTCTAACTGTTTGCAAACCTGAAGTTTTATTACATAAGAGATCTACTTACCCACTGATGCATTTCAAGGCAGACGAAGTGAAAAAAATAAAATCATTTTATACCTGTATAAATAATTGAATATTTGAAACTACATATAGTCATTGTGGCTATCAATATTTTAAAGTTATAACATGATATTTTAAAATGGGTTCCTGTTATTATTACACTAACATGTACAATCAATATCCATGCTGTAGGGTTGGATACTTTAAAATATGCACCCAAGAAGATACTATCTTCTGTGTTAATAAATGTTAGCAAATTCCATGCTGAAAATTTTCTCCTCCATTCTATGTCCTAGGAGCCACAAGCATTTATGTGCCTATTTATGCTTAAAAATGAAGTACATGCCAGCATGTAGAAAGAGGTGAGTTCATTTGTTGGATGGGGGGCTATTTTCCCTCCTAGATGCGAAGTCACATCTTGATTTGAAATCTGGCAGAGTCAATCATGAGCAGCGTGATGGTCTTGTGGTTGTGCTTTGGACTGCAATCCAGAGGGTCAGCAGTTTGAAGCACCAGCTGCTCCGTGGGAGAGAGACAAAGCTTCCCACTCCAGTCAGCAGTTGCAGTCTCAGAAACCCACGTGTGCGCAACCATGAGTCGGCGTCCACTCAATGGCAGCAAATTTTCTGGTTCAGAGTCAACCATCGGATTGGAACCTAGGTAGGTATTATATTTTTAAAAACCCACTGCTGCCAGTTGACTCTGGCTCACAGTGACCCTAAAAGAACAGAATAGAACTGCTTCTTAGGATTTGTGAGACAGAAAATCGTTATGTGAGCAGACAGCCTCATCTTTCTCCTGCAGAGCATTAGGTAGGACTGAACTGCTGATCTTGCAGTTCACACCACAATTCTTAGCCCACAGCACCATCAGGGCTCATTATATTCTGCATAGAAGAGGAAAAGTTCTTTCTCAAAATTTATGGTGAATTTTGGAAATAATAAGGCATCAAGGCTGCTACATTATTACAAGGTGTAGTAGATTATTTGTAAATAATTGTTTGCAAAATGACTCCTCTCATCCCCACATGCATGCCTCTTTGCAATGTCATTTTGCCATTCCTCCAAAGGGGTGATGGAATCAATTTCCCCTCTCCTTGAACATGGGCTTGCCCTGGTGTATTTGAACCAATAGAATGTGACGACACTAGGTCTCAGCCTGGGGTCTTTCCACTTGTTTTCACACTATTGGGATATGATGCCATTTGAGGAGCTCAGGACCCTCTCTCCCAAACCAGGGTTTCTGAAAGTGGAGTTTCAGGTTCACCACGCCAGGATGGTGTCTGAGACTTTGCATCTCATCTCCCTTGGAGATGCTGATGTTGTTGAGACCGTAGCACACTTGGAAACCCCTGGTCTAACCCGACCAGGCGTTCTGGACACCGTCAGGTCATCTCAGTCACGGCAGGGATCTCTGGGAGGAGCAGCAGCCGTGCTGACTGAGTATGTGGCCATTCTGGAGCACAGCAGTGACCTTGCTCCTACTGCCATTTTGGTCATCTCTGCGACGTCTGTCCCATTATTTGATTTATAAGAACTTTTAAAAAATGTCCAAGGCAAATCTAATTGCAAAGGAAACTTTTGCTGATGGTACCCAGCTATCAAAAGATATAGTGTCTGGTGTCTTAAAGGCTTCACAATAAACAAGCGGCCATATAGCTGAGAAGCAACCAAGTCCACGTGGGAGAAGCACACCAGCCTGTGTGATCATGAGGCGTCGATGGGATCAGGTATCAGGCATCAAAGACCCAAAATGAAAATTCATATCAATATGAATGGGGGGTGGGTAGAGTGGAGACCCAAAGCCCACCTGTAGTCAATTGGACATGCCCTTATAGAAGGGTCACAAGGAAGAGACAAGCCAGTCAGGGTGTAGCATAGCACCGATGAAACATACAACTTTCCTCTTGTTCTTTAATGCTACCTCCCCACAACTATCATGCCCCCAATTCTACCTTACAAATCTGGCTAGACCAGAGCATGTACACAGGTACAGATAAGAGCTGGAAACACAGGGAATCCAGGACAGATAAACCCCTCAGGACCAATAATGAGAGTAGTGATACCAGGAGGGGAAGGGGAAGGTGGGAGGAGAAAGGGGGGTGCTGATCACAATGATCTACATATAACCCCCTCCCAGGGGGACCAAAAACAGAAACGTGGATGAAGGAGACATCAGTCGATCTAAGACATGAAAAAATAATAATAATTCATAAAATATCAAGGTTTCATGAGGGAGGGAGGGTATGAGAGGGAGGGGGAAAACGAGGAGCTGATACCAAAGGCTCAAATAAAAGAAAATGTTTTGTACAACAAATGTACAAATGTTCTTGACATAATAGAGGGATGGATGGATTGTGATAAGAGCTATATGAGGCCCCCCAAAATGATTGAACAAAAAAGACCTCTTTAGAGTGTTAAAAACCAAGGAGCATAATTTGGAGGTTCATGTGTGGCTAACCCATGCCATCATCATATTTTCAATCTCTTCCTACGTATCTGCAAGCTGGACAATGAACAAGGAAGACCAAACCAGAATCCATGCATTTGACCTGTGGCGCTGGTGACGATTATTGCAAGTCCCCTCGCCCTCCAGGAGAACCAGTGGATCGGTCTTGCAGGAAGTCCAGTCAGGATGCTCTTAGGAGAATGGACAGTGAGACGTCATCTCCTGTACTTTGCACACGTTATAAAGAGAGTGTCTCTCTCTCACAGCCATTACGTCAATTCTGACTGACAGTGACCCCATGGGACAGAGAAGAACTGCCCCTGCATTTCGGAAACTTCACTTTATGGGCGTAGAAAGCCTCCTCTATCTCCCAAGCACAGGCTTGTCCCTGAAAAGGAAAATCATGCTTCAAAAGGTTGAGGGTCAGTGGAAAAGAGGAAGACCCTCAAGGAGATGGATTGACACAGTGGCTGCAACAATGGACCAAGTCTAGCAACAATTCTGAGGACGGGGCGGAGCAGGCAGCATTTCCTTCTTTTTGACACAGGACCGTTATGAGCAGGCAGTCTAAGTGCACCAAACGTTCTCGGTGGCTGGTAGAAGCTAGGCGATGATGGCTGGCACAGATAAAGTTATCACTTCGAGAAAACAAAAACGTAGGAGAGATCTGCAGAACCGATCATTTTCACCAATAAAAACAACGGGAATATTTCACACAAATGTTACGGGATTAAGAATCGCTTCAAGTTCCTGGATGGTGCTAATATTTAACAAGTTCTGTTGCTAACCAAAAGGGGTTCAACCGAAAGAAAAGCCTGTCTGTCTATTTTTGAAAAATCATCCATTGAAAACCCAGCGAAGCACAGGTCTACTCTTGACACCCGTGGGTCATTGGGAATCTCAATCAGCTATACTGCAATTTCCCAGTCCCTCTCCCCCACCCTACACATCTAATTGGCAGCTCTTTAAAATGTGAAATTCTGGTCTTGCCACTTCAGCGTTGGAGGCAGACACTGAGAGAACCCAGTCTCTGCATTTTAAAATAACGAACCTCATCTTGGGTGGTACTTATTCAAGTGGCACACAGATCCACACAAAGCACGGAATGATTTGATTTTAATCCCCGACGGTTTTGCCCAGGTTTATGTGACTGTGTGGCTTAGAGTGGTTGAGTTGTTTCCGATTTTCGTCATCCCTTGTGAAGAGTAGGGCTTCCTAGGCTGTAGTCCTGGTGATGGCGTGGTCATGCCTTGGGTTGAGATCTGAAAGGCCAGCAGTTCAAAACCACCAGCCAGCTCCGAGGGAGAAAGACAGGGGTCTCTACTCTGGTAAACAGTCACAATCTCAAAACTGATTGAGGCGGTTCTACTGCCTCCTATAAGGTTTGCCTTGAGGGTTTCCTATTATGTGATCGTTATGGAAGGAGCCCTGGTGGCAGAGTGGGTGAAGTTCTCTGCTCTAATAATGAGAGAGGAGGCTGGCTGTTCCAGGGAAGATTTACAGTCTTGGAAACCCTATGTGGGGTCACTAGGAGTCAGAATGGACTTGGAGGCCATGGGTTTGCTTTGGAAGTGCAATCGTTATAGAAGCAGATTGCCCACTGGGTGGGTTTAAACTGCTGATTTCAGTAAGCTGCTAAGTCGGTATCCACAGGACCACCATGGCTCCCGAGAGATTCACCACAGGGAAGGGCTTAAGAATGTATATTCAACCTTCCATCTGGTTAAGAGCATGTTCCCTTCCAGATGCAGAGCACTGATTTCCCTTCTCTGCTCTGATTTCTTCTAATTGCACTTATTGTCATTCTTCCTCCCCTGTTTGGCTTTTAAAATACAGTGGGGAAACCATGTGGTGAAAGAGATGGAGGAACTCACTCAGGAACGGGGCTAAGCCTTCCGTCACTGGCCAGATCATTTCCCTCACTCTTCTGAACACAAGTTGCCCAGTGCGCAGGGCACTCCCAGACCGAGTGGGACGTTAATTACACACGGTGACTAGTGAGCAAGACAGAGTCTTTTAGGACACCGTATTTTCCTATTCTATAACAACTAAACTATCCTCTAAAGTGATTTCTGCCTCTAGTTCACAGCGCGTGAGTACGTACTAGAAGTGATCATGCATCAGTTCCCGGAGTAATTGACTTATCTATCAGTCCCTCAAAATCAATATATTTTCTAAACATTTCCCCAATCCATATTGTTTCAGAGAAAACTTATTAATGTCACTCACAACCACCAGAGAGATTAAATGGAAGTCTTATTATGTCTTCAGCTTAAACCTCACTTTAAATCCCTTTATTAGTTTGCTGTCTTCTTCTCCAAAACCATATAAAACCGTTTGAATTATGACCAGACCTTGGTGCAGATATACTGATTCCACACACCAATCTAAACTATTTAATTCATTGAAGTTTGATTGTTTTTTGGTCTTGATTAAACTCTCTGGTGCTCTAGAACACACAGCTACTTCAGCTTGGAGAATCATTTTTTGAGTTTCCAATGTACCCTAAATCCACCCCCTACCCCTTACAGCCCACCTTCCGAAAGAGAAAAGAAAAGGAAACAAACCAAACACAGCAACAACAACATCAGAACTTGTTTATAAAATCCAGGCTCCCTGTGGCATTTAATGAGTTACCCACCATTAACTCTGCAGGATACAGTCAATAAGTTTAATATGTGTGTACTTAAATGAAAGATCTGACAGCTCTGAATTGTAAATAGGAATTTGGTAGGAACAGAGATTTTTATGATTAAAAAAATAAAGAACATCATCAGAACTTGAGTCAGCAATACACTTTTTTTCGGACGATGTACCTTCTTTTGAGTTTCACAGAAGAACATATCGGAGCATAAGGGCATTTGGGGATGAGAAAGGGGACAAGGAACATAATAGTAGATGAGAAGACCTCCAGTCAGACCATTTGAGTGGAACATCCTCCTTTCTGTCTTAACCCGGAAGTGGCAGAAAAATACTTTTGTTCCTACTTCTTGACCATTCATTCGTCCTTCCAGTTAGGATCCTTTCAGAGCAGGGCACAAAGGAGGGATTAATAAAGAAACCCAACTTCTTTTGCATGTAAGAAGGAGTTGGGGAGGAGTGACTTTACTGATTACCTAGGGTGAACGGGGTGAATCAGGGACCAATTTTGTCACTTTCTAGATGTAATCCTGCTTGACTTTTTACAGCCTCCGTTTCTATAGATCTACGACGACGAAATCCGTTAACTCTGATAAGAGGAACTCAGCCTTAGACATATGCAACCCCCGGCCCAAGGTCACACAGCGGGCAGATGATGGGACGGAGCTCTATCTACTTGACTCGATCTATGTTCAAGCCACCCTAGTGGATGAAAATACTTAGCTCATCTTGAAGCATGACCCAGTTTCTCCCATAAAGGGCAGAGTGTGAATTGTCTAGACGTTGGAGGCCATATGGTCTCGGTTGCACCGACTCCACTCTGCCTCTGTGGTGTGAAAGCCGCTCCCCACACTCTATAAACAAGCCAGCGTGGCTGCCTTCCAAGACGACTTTTTTGTAATGGACACTGAGATTTGAATTTCATTTAATTTTCATATGTCACGAAATAGCATTCTTCATTCAATTTTCCCCACCCATTTAAAAATGGAAAGGAAATGTTTAGCTCACAGACCACACAAAAACACATGGCTGGGCAAAGCGGGCCCAGGTGCCTGAGTCTGCAGATCACTGCTCTCATTCCCTAAGCATCTGGAAGTGGCGGGTGGATTTTGCCTGCCTCGGATCCCTTATGGTGCCTAAGACGGGGCAGGCCTGTATGCCTAACCATCAGCGAATGGACGGGTGGCATTTATTACCTATCCAATTGTACGTTCCTCGCTGTCTTCCGATTGAAACTGGAGTCTTTACTCCATCACTGTTAATTTAGAATTTTTTTTCCAAAGGAAAATAAAAGTTGTATCATTTAAAGTTACTGTACCTTAGCAAATGCACCTAAAGTGGCAGTGTTTTTGCATGCATGATAGCTCAAAGCCTCAACAACTCCCATGAGCGATTAATCTTCTAACACTAATTAGATATTTGCTAATTAGCGTCTGATGTGTGAAATGAAAAAACATTTTGAAGCTGAAATGAATAGGGTCTAGAAAGATAGGGCTGTATTCCAGTTCCTCCTTTTCCATATGATTATCATATTTCATACATATTAATGAGATCACATGATACCAGCCACTCTATAAAATTATCTCTCTGAATGGAGGCTTTTGTTTGATAGAATAGGGATGTGTCAATATTTTTGCATATAGAAGAAGGCACGCAATGAAGAAGAGCACTTTCCCCCTCAGTGTTAAAGAGATGTCATATTTCTCGCATCACTTTCATGCTCTATCAACCAGTTCCACTTCTCTAACGGAGGCCTCTGCTGCCCATAAGGGAAGGTAGAAACCTATCCTCCAAACGATCACTTTTCTTTCTTCTTTATACCCTAATCATCTTACTTTAAAAGGAGACAACAGGATGGAAGAATATTTTAAACGTGTGACTGTGCAAGGAAATATTAGCAACCATTAGAGAATGGTCGATTTCCACGAGGGATTCCGTAAAAGAGAGAAATTTGAATTTATTTTATTGAATGTATGAGAACCAACCAGAAAAATGAAACAAACAACAACAACACTCCTCACATATCACACGGATGGAAAAACTGACAGAGACTGGGGTAGAGGATTCAGCATCTCAACTTCACATACACAGGCTATACTATCCACATTATTAATAGTAAGTGATGCTGTAATCTTAAAATACATTTTGATTTGAAATATTTCTCCAGTGAAAACTGGTTCTGAAAAGAAAAACCTGTAATAATAAACGATTTCACTTGGTTGGAGGATTTAAAAAAATTACTCACCTGTGAATGCTGGTCATATCACAAATTATATCTAATTACAGCATTGATACAGTAATTTGAAATGATAGCTAAGCACAAGTTGACAAAGGTGACATTGAATCATAATGACGACGAGATTATCGTTTTCTCAGGCTGACATTTTGTGATGATAATAATGCTGATCGGGATGATTAAAACCATAATGAAGGGAAAGCTCCGAGAGCCAGAACAAAACACACTGAGACTAGAGGGAGGGCAGTCACCAGTCCGTCTCCTGTCTCTTCAGAATGGGGTTCTCCCTCCTGCGTAAACTCAGGCACTTCCCGGAGTCCTTGGACCCCATGGACGCTGCGACTGACAGGCAGCCTTGTTCACCTACTTACAGGAGTTCTGGTTTCACAAAAACCTGGGACAAGAGGTTAAGGTCATCTCCCCCAATTTGTCCATTTACATTGGGGATTGGCTTCCCTTTGGCTTTGAGGTTCCTAGTCAGCTCCCAGGCTCCAAACACCAAAGCACTAGCTCCATTGATTCCCAGTCACCAGTCTCTTCAGCCTAAAATTCAGGGCATCTCAAGGCTCTGTGATGTTACAAACGCACAGAGTGAATGGAAGAAGGATGGCAGACATTACCCTTTCACTTATCGTTCAATGAGGATAAAGTCAGACAGCTTTTAATTACCAACCACAGAGAAATGAGTCAAGGGGAATCATACCCAATCAAGACATCACCAGAAATCCAGCAGGTTGACTGGCTGAACCTGGGAAATGAACGGCATCTGTACTTGGCCCAAATGCATCTATTTCAATTGTATCAAGTTTAAAGTATCTGATGAGACTTCTAGTTCCATCTGAATTATGACCCTCTTTTCAAAAATAAAAAAATAAACATGTCTCACTTATTTCAAATTGCCTTCCCAACTAGGCCCATGATTACAAACACCTGGTATTCAGTGTTTTATTAAGTATCATCCTAGATTTATGAAAACTCACCTGGAAGCAATGTACACAAAGCAAACAAACAAAAAAACCCTTGACATCAGCTAGCTTAGCTTCAATGGTCCCATTTCCGCAGCTTGCAACTGAGAGATGAACAGATCTGACTATCCACACTGTCTCCTGGTGGGGGAGTTCCCCTTGCTCCACCACGTCCCAGATTCTGCAGCATTTGAGAAGTTAGCTTCCTCCTTTAGTGTATAAACTGTTTGTTTGGCTCAAAGATCATGGTTTGTCATCACTATTTACTTTTCTTTCTGCAAAAAGTATACAGAAGAGGTAGGAGACAGTGTGAATTGCCTGATGTGAGAATGCATTTCATTCGTCCCTCAGCAGAGACTATTCATTGGCAATTTCCTGGGGTATGCATTCCATGCTAATGGCACTTACCAGGGTTTTAATAGTGCCTTTCCCCAAGGAATGCCTATCATCTTTGATCTCCGCAACATTCGGTGACTCCAACTTTGGCTGGCTACCTTCGTGGTGTTTTTAGTTTCCATTCAGTAGATCTCAACTCTTGGTGATTCCATGAATGTAGAGAACTGCTCCCCGGGTTTTCAATGCTGTGGTATTTTGGAAGCAGTGTGTTAGACACAGTGTCCAAGATTCCGTGAGTGGATTTAAACCACCAACCTTTTGTCTGGCATTTATTCATGTAACCATCTGTACCACCTAGACACTCTATCATTACAGTCTAAGAACTTTTCATTTCGATTTTCATATTAACTTTTGATAGAGCAAATTGGAAAGATAATTAAGTATTGACATAGATGGCAGTGAGATATCACAATGAGATTATCTTCAGACTATATCTCATTCCAATCCCAAACTCACTGCTATCAATTCAAATCTGACTCATAGAGACCCTGCAGCTCAGGGTAGAACTGTCCTTGTGGGTTTCCAAGACTCGAATTCTTTATATCTGGTTCTGTAATAAATAAAATGTTTGTTATCCCCTCTTCTTCCCTTCCCCCCTCCT
>NW_022111372.1:61585302-61587297 GCF_000313985.2 Echinops telfairi
AAATAAAATGTTTCATATATTCTCTACAACATTAATCTCTGTATTTTACAAATGAAGAAATCCACACGGAAAAATCCTTAAATCATTTCCCCCAAAAGGATTTGCTGAGCATGTATGGCATCCTGGGGCTAGCCAGGAAAACAAACAGATAGCTTAGAAGCTCCACTGTCGCTAAACCTATATGTACTATCTATTGTAGTAAAGGTTTCGGCCACTTTAACTTATCAATCCTACTAGCCCACAAAAGAAGCTAAGCAAACAAGCAGGCAAGATACAACAAAACAACAACAATCACGCTGTTAGTGAACCGATTCTGACTCAGTGCCAGTAAATGAGGTTTCAAAGGCTGTTGATCTTCATGGGAGCATAGTTACAATTATCATTTGCAAAGGAGAGACTCAGACTCAGGCTGGTCAAGTAGCAAGGTAGACAGACGGTGTGACAACCAGTTAAGAATTAAACACTTATCTGTAGAGAGCCACCACTAACCTCCATGGTACGTCAAGCTAATAAGGAAAAATGTGCTCCCTCTGTGTGGATACAACGTGTGCCAGAGAAAACAGTGGGGGATAGGGACCAAGAGCTACACTTCAGCCCCATGGACCCTTTGGTCAAATGTCTCCAACAATAATAAGCTGGACTTATAAATATTTCTTCTTTATTTGAAATTCATATTTAAGTAGGCATCCTGTATTTTATGTTAGAAATCTGCAAATCCAAAGTCCTCATTAATCTCCCCCCATTCTCCCTTTGAACTCTTATTGTTTGCCATTCCATGAGTATGATTTTCATACTTGCTAAAAGGTGTGAGGCGTCCTTTTATCTATGGCTGGTTGCCTCACCTGGCATACCTCTGTTATTTCCCTCTGTGTGCCCAGCTAAGTTATATCCTGCAGTCTCCTATGAGCAGTCTCAGACCCTGAGAATTTATAGCCAAGAGACATGCTTACAATCCCAATTTGACGTTTGGTAAATAGCCTTTATTGTTTTAATCAACAGTTTTGACATATTATTTAAATCCTGTACTGTTATCCCAGGCTGACAGCTCTTCCTGCTCTGGATGCTGCCTCTCTCACTGCCTTACTGATAGACTCAACATAGCATAATCCTTAAAACTCTTACTCTGTCTGGCTTCCGGGTCTCCACCATCACTCACTCTCAACACCCTCCATGAGCAGTGATAGCCACCATCCTTTATTGAGCATGTCAGTGTCCCAGGCACCATGCAGAACTGTATGTAGTCGCTCCTCCCAGCAGCCCCAGGCATGCTACTGAGATGCAGAGCACTGAGAGGTGCAGTAGTTCGTCTCGGCAACAATGCTGGCAAATGACAGAAATGGGTTTGAGACCGAGTTGACAACAAGTCTGATTCCAATGTTATGCTATTGATTTTGTTGACTCTATTCTGTGTGTATACACGTGTATATTGACATGCATATTGTTGGGGGGGTGTGGTATTTGCAAAATTCCATCATGTGTTCACCAGCTTCATTTCTATTGCCAAGGCTGTATTACCAACTACTGCTCCTTCTTCTTTGCTTCCAACTTTTGCAGTCCAACTGCCAATAATTCTCCAGGCATCCTGATTGCAATGTTTGATCAAGGTCAGACTGCAGAGCTGCGAGAATAGCTACTGTACTGTATCATGTGTCAGTTATACAAAAGCAGTGGTCATCGGGCTAGTTTTCCCACCTGCAGTGTCTCTACCAAGCCTCTGCCATCATTCATTATACTGCTCAAGCCTGTCAAAAATCTTCCTAAAATGAACATGACCACAGTATCCCTAAGCACATTAGCTTGTTTTTCAATTTGTCCGCTTTCAGACCCACGTCTACCTTTTGTCTTAACTCTTTTTTTTTGGGGGGGGTTAATCATTTTGTTGGGGGCTCATACAACTCTTATCAAAATCCATACATACAACCATTGTGTCAAGCACATTTGTACATTTGTTGCCATCATCATTCTCAAAACATTTGCTTTCTACTTGAGCCCTTG
>NW_022111372.1:61587397-61597703 GCF_000313985.2 Echinops telfairi
TCATGAACCCTTGATAATTTATAAATTATTATTTTGTCATATCTTACAATGTCCAATGTCTCCCTTTATCCACTTTTCTCTTGTCCATCCCCGCAAGGAGGAGGTTATATGTAGATCCTTGTAATCAGTTCCCCCTTTCTACCCAACCTTCCCTCCACCCTCCAGGTATCACCACTCTCACCACTGGTCCTGAAGGAATCATCTGTCCTCGGTTCCCTGTGCTTCCAGGTCCTATCTGTACCAGGGTACAACATCTGGTCTAGCCAGATTTGTAAGGTGGAATTGGGATCATGATAGTGGGGGGAAGAAGCATTTAAGAATTAGAGGAAAGTTGTATGTTTTATCATTGCTACCCTGCACCCTTACTGGCTCGTCTCCTCCCTGTGATCCTTCTGTAAGAGGGTGTCCAGTTGCATGCAGATGGGCTTTGGGTCTCCACTCTGCACTCACCCTCATTTACAATGATATGATTTTTTGTCCTTTGATGTCTGATCCCTGATCCCTTTGAAAAGGGCTGGTGTGCTTCTTCCATGTAGACTTTGTTCCTTCTGAGCTAGATGGCTGCTTGTTCCCCTGCAAGCCTTTAAGACCCCAGACGCTATATCTTTTGATAGCCAGGGACCATCAGCTTTCTTCACATTTGATTCCTTTTACTTACATTTCCCTCCCTCCAAATCCTATGTTCTCTAAATATTTTTGTTTTTCTGTGTCCCTGCCCAAACTCCTTAAATCTTCTGCCTTCTCCTTTCCGGAAGGCAAGATCCTAGATGTTTCTGCTCACATCCTAACATCCTAGTTTTCTCAAGAGGCTTTCCTTGCTCCCCCAAATCATAAGTCTTCTATTTAGGAAGGGCCTCTGAGTCCACCTCATATCATATTGTATATTGCCCATTTATTTACTTGAATAAAAGTTTTATCTACCTATTAGACCAATACTGTTTTTGCAAGTTGGTCTCCATGTGTTGATTTCACATTATCAACTAAATGGGATACTGTATCATATTTATATGATATATGTAGGATTACTATCTAATAGAGCAGTTCTCAACCTGTGGGTCATGACCCCTTTGGGGATCAAACAACCCTTTCACAGGGGTTGCCCAATTCATAACAGTAGCAAAATTATAGTTATGAAGTAGCAACAAAAATAATTTTATGGTTGGTGGTCACCACCACATGAGGAACTGTATTAAAGGGTCATGGCATTAGGAAGGTTGAGAACCACTGATCTAATATAAATATTCTAATGAGATATGTCTAAATTTTTTTATGTATTGAATCTCTTTAATAAAGTTTCAAATATCTTATAGAGATAAGAAACAGTTTTCATGGCCTTACAATTTTGGTCGAGTTGCTTATGTAATCTTTTAAAGGTTCAATTTTTTTCCTACTAGGAATAGGGAAAACATTAGCTCCTTCTTTAGGATGTATCCAGGAAGACTGAATGAGACCATGCCCGTCACGAGGACAGCTTAGCAACTGTTGGTTAAAAAAAAATTGCTAATAGAAGATGTGCTGAAGAAATGAATGGTTTTGAGAGGGAGGGAGCCTATTGTCTGTTACACCTCAAAAATGTAATCTAACATAATATAATTGAGCCTGTGGAAAGGCCAAGTGCTGGGTAATGGGACTGACTGTGGTTCAAGTATGGAGACAGAAATACCTATAGTCTAACACATCCCAAGGTGACTTCCTGGGCCATTATGTGTTATAACAAAAGCAGGGAAGAAGCAAGCACATACTGATTTGGACCCTGGCTTCTTTACTGATCGGAATAAAACAGTCATGTGTGGCTCTTGGACAGTGAAGAAGACAGCATGTCCTCACCCAGAGCTTTGGAATCACACCTGGAAATGCATAAAGGGTGTTCTTATAGAGAGAGCAGCAGCCATCCACAGCCCCAAGAGGAGGGGAGGGGAAAGAAGATTACTAAAACCTCCTTGGAAATAAAGAAGCCTCCCTTGCAGCCACATCCAATGTGTGACAAGGTTTGTAAGCAGAATCTTAGCTGCCCCGTGGTACCTGGTGTCACTGATTTGAAGGCAGTACGTGAACCCTCTTTAAGCACCCGTGCTACTTGCAGTCACGGACTTGTGCATGGCTCTGTTTTCTTCACTTCCGCTCAGCAGAACCATGTACCCTCTTCAGCCTCCTCCACTCAGTTGGAAGAGTTAATGCAGTGAGATTGCTCCTGGGCTTCTGGCAGGACTACTTCAAAGGATATTACTTCCATTTGTGCCACGTATCACCAGTGGTGCTCACGTTCGAGGGAAACAGCAAACAGACATCGAAGTCTGCTTGCTGTAAGAGAAGCCGCACTTGCCACTGAGAGGGAAGGAGCGACAGGGCTATAAATCTGTCAATTTCCTAAGCAGCGCTGCAGTGCACCAGACTCCCCTAAATGGGACTCTTGAGAAAGGCAAAGGATGGATGGCTCCGTGCTAGCAGGATTGGGAAGGGACTTTGCTCCCGGGTCACAAGCCTGCGTTTACAACACTGGATTGATGCCTTAAGAGCAGAAACTTAAATCAGATCTTTCTTCTGATTATCCTTTGGTGAGATGATCCTCTTTGAGCCCCCAAGAAAGGACTACCTACCCGATACCCCCCAGAGTTCTAACAGGATGAACAGATTAAATGGAAATACAGTACTGAGCTCAAGGACAGGCACTTAGTTCACGCGCATACCCTCCACACATACTGGTATTGGCATGGAAACCTTTGGAAGACCCCTCCCATTCTAGTTCTTATTGTTTTGTTCCTCTCCTCCTAATTTTATTCCTATTACAACAAAGGGACTGCCGACGGGACAAACAAATCTGTCTCAGGAGAAGTCAGGCCAGAGTGCTCCTGAGAGAGCAGGGATGGAGAGACTTAGTCTCACGTACTTTGAACATGTTGTCAGCAGGGATCAGTCCCTGGAGAAGGACAGCATGGTGGGTAAAGTCTGAGTAAGACCCTCATCAAGATGGAATGGTACATTGACGGCAACAGTGGGCTCAAACATAGGAGCAGTGATGAAGGTGGCATGGGCGTGGGCAGTGTTTTGTTCTGCAGTACTGAGGATCACTGGGTCAGGACCAACTGGAAGGCACCTAACAAGAAGAAGAAGAACCAGTATGGACAGCCCTTTGAAAGAAATTCCAGTTAGTCACAGACAACAAATATAATAAAAATGAATCACTAGCAAGTTGGTGGATACCATGGTAATGTCAGCTGGCTGGAACATTTTCCAACCTCTGTGAGAAGTGTCTCTCTCATCGCAGTTGCTGACTGCTGTGCAGATCACACTCTGAGCTCAAGGTGTGGTCTCCTGTTTTGTGTGAGGGCTTTTCTACCAGAAATGGTCAACAAACCGATGAGATTGAGCTATGCTGCTAATAAATGGTTACATGACCATTTCCAGATGAATCTGATTCTGGGGCGTTAGCCATTGCTAGCCTTTCTTCTCTGGCCTGCTCATCTTTCAGACAAGCTTGCTCAGAGGTGTTCCAAGGACGGGTAGAGGCTGCACATTGGGAATGCCGAAATCTAGCTCCCCCAAGCTTTCTAGCTTCTCCAGGAGCATTCTGGACCTTGAAAAGAGTTGAGAGACTACGCTGTAGAGTTTGAACAGCTGAGCTTTAAATCTGTTGATGGTGTCTTTGTAGCTGACCTATTAGTGGATTATATCTGTATTAATCAACACAACCTAATCAATTGTTTCACTGCTTGTACATGTAAATTTACTATTTTCAAGGTTTTAGAGACTCTCTATCAAAACAAATTCACTGGAAAACGACCCTTCACCTCAACCTACTCTCCCTCTTTGTTTACTCTATAGCTTCATGAAGAAACACTCTGGGCTTAAGAAGCTTGCCAGAGGCTCTAAGAAGCACAGGGGGTTCTCCTCAATGCAGACAGTTAACACTGTGCGTGGTAGTGTACAAGGGGCATGGGGCTGGATTCCAGTTAGCCCCATATTGCTTCCCATCATCCAGACCCTTCCAGACCTTAAAGTGACTCTCACGGTCTAGCGAAGACTACAACAGAGAGGTCGAGAGTAGTTGGTCTGGGGGAGGAACAAGAATCAACACAGATAATTGAGAAAAGTATTAAGTGGACAGGAATACTGCTGACTTATATAAGCTATCTTTCTGCCTTATCACTCTGTGTATCTAAGAAATGATACACAGTTCTTAGAAATATCTACCCCATTCATTCATTTTCTCATTTACCAAGGACCACTTATTATACAGGGAGCCCTGCTGGCATAGTAGGTACGCATTGGGCTGCGATCCTCAAGGTCAGCAGTTTGAAACCACTAGCCTGCTCTGCCAGAGAAAGACGGGGCGTTCTACTCCTAGAAACAGCCACGGTCGTAGAAACTCACCCAGTGCTCCCGCCCTATCTTATGAGATCACACCCTAAGTGGGCATCGGCTTGATGGCTGTACGTCCTTATCATAAAAGAAGAGGAAAATGAAGCCACCAAAGGTCTCATTCCACTCAGAGCAACAAGAACTTCCCACAGAAGCACAAGCTAAGACATGAAGTGATGGGTTGTGCCAAGCAAGACCTTTTTACAAATTTAAAAAGCAAAGATCATGCTCTGATGAAAAAGCCACACCTGAACCAAGCCACGGTCTCTTCGACTGTTCTCGCTCTCGTGTGTGTGTGTGTGTGTGTGTGTGTGTGTGTGTGTGTGTGTGTAACAGATAAACAAAACCAATGCATTCAAAGTGTGGCGTTATTAATGAAAATGGAATACACCGTGAACTGCCAGAATAAGGGAAAAATCAGTCAGAAGAAATCCAACCAAGACGCTTCCTAGAAGTCAAGATGGCAATACTTCAGCACTTCTTCTTGGATTCACCAGGAAGAAAAGCTAACTGCTAGGCAAGGGCACCTTGTTTGGTTGAAAAGAGGGTGATTGAACTGAGGGAACCCCTCAGTTAGATGGACAGGCACGAGAGTTATAACGGAGGACACAGCCATATTCTTGACCATGAAGGTGGCATTGGACCATCAACGTTTATTTTTCTTCATCCATAAAGTCACCTTCAGTTGGACCCAGCAGGAGACAACTAGGAGCAACTGCAACTATATTCAATTCTCCTTAAGGAGAAAGGGAAAAGAATATTCAAGATGACAGGAGAAGGGTCAGACCAAGGCTTTGTAGTAGGTTATTTTCTTCTCCACTAATAGAAGCAGATACAAAGCAAACCTTTAGAGAAATCGCTGCAATTATTTTTCAATCTTTCTATGCTAACCACTCCCAGAATATCTACTGAAATAAACTAAAATTAAAGAAAAATTATATGGGAACATATGACATGGTATATCTAAATGCTCAAATTTTAAAAAAAGGTTACCAAAAACCCCAATTTTGAAAATAAGCTGCATAAACACAGACAAAGGAGAGAGAGGAAGGAGTGGAGGGGAACGGGGAGTGCATCTAATAAACTCAACAGAGGTAATTGTAGTATACGAGTGGCAACAGTTATGGATTGAGGAGCTACAAGCAGCCACTTTATAAGCATTATCGTGGTTTGCTGTCTCATTGTGTGTGTGTGTGTGTGTGTGTGCGCGCGTGCGTGCCAGTGTGTGGTGGATTCAAAGACAGATTTGAAATTTTCTCCATTTAAATAGCTAGACAGACAGGTGGTTTTAATTTCAACCTGTTTAGTAAGGGCCGGGTATCTTACCAAGTATTTAAACTCCATGGTTTCATTTACTCTTCCTAATAGACTTACAAGGCAGGCATTCCCACAACGGATCTTTGAAGATGAACAAAGAAAGCCTGAACTCAGATTAGGTAATGTGCCCAAGTGTCCCGGCGACTAAGGGACAGAGCATGGATTCCGACAGGAGTGGCCTCACTTTGCTGTGGAGCAGCACACCTTCCCCTCTAACTTCTTCCACCTGGTGCCAAGGTGCGGCAGCTCAGCCAGACACCACACCTCCGAGCCGTGAAATCTTGCAGTTCATTTTAGACTTCCAAATGAGCTGGGGGCATGAGAAAGGCATGACCTTTCTTATCTAAGATGAATACATTTTCCATTATTGCACAATAGTGTCACGTTGCATCATTCAAGATTGCTTCCTAATTTGCAGCCTTCCAAGTTGTCAGGCTTAAACCAGACATTTTAATCATTGAAGTTTATCTAAATAAATAAACAAACAAAAAGGCGATATGAAATGTGTCAGAGGACTGATTTCTTGCAGCTCTCAAAACCAAATTCAAGTACCTTGGAGGGACTTCGTTAAAGAATTTAATGGACTTCAACTTCAACGTTTTTTCCCTTCACCCTCCCAAGAAATGATGGATTTCCTCTGGAGACTTCAGAAAAGCTGCAAGGTGCAGCCAGTTCGTTAGGGCGGGCGAGCTCCCTTGGCACACTGAAGATGAGGTCTATCTATCTGCCTTTCCTCCGAGCAGGAGCATATTTCTTGGGGGTCCAGCATCTGCTATGGTTGAAGTAGAGTCCTTCATGGTGGCCACCTTCACAGACTCAGAATACATAAACACCAATCATTTACTCCATGAAAAATCCCTTCCTGAGCATTACAGGATCAAAGGTGAACAAGCATGCATTTCAGTCCGGGGGGGGGCCCATGGGGAGTCCTTAGGTAGTAAAAATAGTTAGTACACTGGACTCCTAACTGACAGGTGGGTTGTTCAAGTGTACCCAAAGGCACCTTGGAAGAAAAGGCCAGTCTACATATGAAAAGTCCGCCATTGAAAACCCGATGGAGCAGCATAATATTTGACGCACTTGGGATCACTATGAGTCAGAATTAACCCCATGACTATGACATCGATAGGTCAAGGAGATTATAGAAGACACGAGAGCATTTACTCATATCTGTGGAGTATTAACATCAGCTTATCAAGTGAGGCAGGAAGAAAGGGCAATGTTCCTTGAACAGCAAGGTTAGAGAGTTTGAAAAATGAATGCCATGGAGGAGTAAAATAGCAAATCAAGATGACCTACAACTATATGAAAAGGTAAGATAATTAAACTCTCCAAATAGTTGTTAAGGCTCCATATACCATATTGACATGTTGAAGTTGGGTGTGTGCTTCCTGTGGATATGTTTGCTTGGGTGGGGGCATGGAGTGGGTGAGCTGCTCTATGGGATTTTAGCCCTTGGAACATGACCCCTAAAGCTCTCTTAGACATGAAACTGTATGAAATATTTCAGATGGACCCCTTTTGTATCAAGTAGCTAAATTGAAGTATATTTTTGCAAATGTTGTTGTTAAATTTCACTAATCCGTTTTTCTTGAAAATAAAAATTCCCTCTATCTGGGATGTGAGGGCCTGTGTGGAGGTAGGGGGCTGAAGAGCAGGGTGACAGGGATACTGGGGACTGCTTGACCAAGATCCTTTGTTTTTAGAGAGTTTGTCCTTAGGCCCAGATACAGGGGATTGAGTGCATTTGAATCTACGTGGACTCTAGGCTTCTCTGGTATGTTGGCATCAGAAAAGGGTAAGCCTTATGCTCTCAGAAACATACATGTGGGAACTTCAGTAAGATGTCATGATCTCACCTTTTTAAAGCACAGGTCTATGAACGAAAGTTTCAGAAGCAATAGTTCAAAGACACTGGCTGAGACTGTTGTTTTTTTTTTAATTCTAGAAATATAAAGGCACCAAATGTATGTCAATAAAGAAGATCTTCTCGAGGTAGAAGACATAAACCAATCAATTAGAGAGGATAAAGAAATAAGAAAAGTTAACTTCGTAGGAAAAGAAACCGACAGAAGGTTTGGTTTTGTTTACTAAGTAAGTTGGTATTTATAAAATAACTTATTTTTAAGAGCTATAAAAAATAATACATGTTGCTATGAAATAAGCACAAAGTACAAACAAGCCAAAATAAGGGGACACAGTATTAACAGCACTTCAATCAGCACTTGTTATTGTCATTGTCTTATACAAGTAGGGATATAGACTTGTTACAAAACATTAAAAAAAATACACAATCCTGTATTCCCACTACCCCACTGTTAGCAATCTGTTGCAGAAAATCCTAGACTCATTTTCCAGCAGTAGGCACCAGTGTTGTTTCCTAAGCGGCAGGAAGGGCTGGATTGGTTTTGACTTGGGTGGCGGTGCATGCATTCACACTCCAGATGCTTTTTCAGAGATAACCTTTGTTACTCATTAATCCAGGTCTCTTTACCTATGAAGTACTTTTTAAAAAACTCTAGATCTATGTTTGTACATGCAATATTCAGATGATTCAACCTTGCCTGCTGAAATTGAGGAGAACTGGAAGCACGGGCTGATGGAGACTGAGGACTGTAGTCTTCAAGAGGGATTACAAGTCACTGTCAAGAGAACAGACATCTTCACACTGAACCAATGGGGAACACTCTGATTAATGGAGAAAACGTTGATGCTGTCCAGGACTTCATCGTACTTGGAACTACAACCAATAATCACAGAAGCAGTGAAGACATCAAAGGAAGCACTGCCTTGGATAAATTGCCGCACAAGACCTCTTTAGAGTGTGCAAAAGCAAGGATGTTAACTTTTAGAACCCAGGTACGATTCACCCAAGCCATGATATTTCCAATTGAGTTATATGCATGTGAAAGTTGGACACTGAATAAAGAAGACCAAGGAAAAATCCATGCCTTTGAACTCTGGTGTTGGTGAAGAATATTGAAAGTCCCATGGACTTCCAAAAGAAGAGAGGTTTTTCTTGGAAGAAATACGGCCGGAATGCTCCTTAGAAGTAAGAAAGGTGAGACTTTGCCTCTTGGACTTTGGACACGTTATCACGAGAAGCCAGTCCCTGGAGCAGGACATCACGCTTAGTGCAGTGGAGGGGCAGAGAAGACGAGCGAAGCCCTTGAGAAGGTGGATGGGCACAGTGGCCGCCACAAGAGGCTCAGACAGAAGAGTGACTGTGAGGATGGTGCAGACTGAGCGGCATCTTCCTTCTGGTGTACATATGGTCACTGCGAGTCGAACTCACCTGGCAGCACCTAGCAACTATGAGGGACAAATGTACTAGTAACCTCCTTTTGTTGTGACTGAAAGGACCAGGAGGCACTACTAATTATACTATTTTAAAAAACTTTATTTACAGAATAAGCCAAGTCACTCAAAATAGTTAAGAACATAAGCAGGTTTCTAAACTAGCTTCTCGGTCTGTTGTCCCTTTACATTTCTCAAAAAGCTCTATAACCACCTGAAAACATTCTAGTCCAAGATGAGGTCTGCATAATTCCCACCCTGAGAAAATACATCGTCCCAAAGAGACCGCCAGTGAGAAGTTGTCATGGATGTGCACATACATGCAGGGACGGGAGGTTGGGACCCTCAGATGGCAGAACTCTCGCCATACCCAGAGTGGCTCGTACCTAGAGAAATTTCCAGATTCTTGGCATCTCTGTCTCCGTAATCTTTTGTTATGGATTTATCAGCCAACTAATGCATTCTTTTTGATAGCAAATCTCAGTAGAGCTGAGCCATATGCTGTTCCGTGGTTCTTGGACTACAGTGCTTAGTTGGTACTTTGGAGGCTCAGCACCTGTATATAACTCCTGTAGGAAATACCATTACATAAGGAAAACCTGACCTAAAAAAGAGTGACATTTGGATACTGGTCAAAATATTACTCCTTGACATTAACGCATGCCATCGCAGTGTCATAATATTGTGACGTGTGAAGGTGCCACATCAGATCAAGCCCTACGAAGCACCAGTTTAAGTGATTCACTGGCATGCTTGACGGAAATCTTTTTTCTTTTTTTCCCTTAAGGTTGATGAGCAGCTTAAAGAGAGGGCAGTGTGTAATTTATGCACTTGATTTGGAAACTGGCCAACACAGTTTGGGAAGATCGACACAGAAACTGCTCATCAAGCTGATTATAAAACACAAACAAGGGATGATTCTTGTTATCAGCACCAGGTTGGGAATTACCCAAATATTGTGTTTTCCATAAGACAGTGGCAAGACTAGCCGGGGGCACTACTTTAGACTGTTATTGTTTACGCTACCATCTTTTTCCAGGTGGGCCGAAGACTTCATTTATATTAATGAGGTCTGGCATCGTTTTACACCCCAATTACTTAGGAGGACATGAAAACTTCTTATTTGCTTAGAGAGTACTTCTCAGTTCTGACTGCATGTTAGAGTCCCTATGGAACTGCCAGAAAAAGCTAGATAATGATTCTACCGTCAGAGATCCTGAATCAATTGTTCTGAGACACAGTCTCCAGGTCGGCGTGCTTTACAAACTTTCTGGGTGATCCTAATGTGTAGCGTGCGTGCGTGCGTGTGTGTGTGTGTGTGTGTGTGTGTGTG
>NW_022111372.1:61597803-61604092 GCF_000313985.2 Echinops telfairi
ACTCCAAAAGGAGCCAACTATGCACAGCAGCCTCAGCCTCATTTGGGAGTATGTTAAAAATTCAGAATTAGGCCCCCCGCCCCAAGACCTTACTGCGTCAGGATATGAATTTTAATAAGGCCTTAGGTGAATCCTGATCATGTTACCCTGTGAGAAGCAGAGCCAGAGGTGAAGGAGGTACAATAATCTCATCCAGAAATAAAGACGTTTACTATGGACTGACAATAATGAAGATGAACGGATGAAGATAATAATCCTAGTTAATTCTTATTCCATTCTCCCTTGTATGTGAAACACTTTTCAAAATGCTACACATGTATTACCTCCTTCAATTTTTCAAACAGCCAAGGGAGGGAGCTAGTATTTTTCTTGCTGTGTTCCAGATGAAAAAACTGAGGGCAATAAGTTTGCCCAAGCTTCCACCGCTATTGATGGCAGGTTGGGCACCCAGAAGATTATTCATCCTCTGTATATCAAATAAATAATTTAACAGCCAATGGTGGATGAGAACAATGTCTAACAACTTAATTCCATTATACTTAGATCAACAATCATTGTCTAAGAAAGCATCAGCCAAGAAATTAAACAATGCCTCTAACTGTAGCGGCCAGAGGTGACCTGCCAAAATGGTTCGCTACTCACTCGACCCAGAAAACCCCACAAAATCCTGCAAATCAAGAGGGTCGAACCTCCGGGTCCACTTCAAGAACACCCATGAAACTGCCCAGGTCATCAAAGGCATGCACATCCGGAAAGCCACCAAACACTTGAAAGACGTCACTCTGCAGAAGCAGTGTGTGCCTTTCCGACGTTACAATGGTGGTGTGGGTCGGTGTGCCCAGACCAAACAGTGGGGTTGGACCCAGGGTCGGTGGCCCAAAAAGCATGCTGAATTTTTGCTTCACATGCTTAAAAATGCAGAAAGTAATGCTGAACCGAAGGGTTTAGATGTGGATTCTCTGGTCATTGAGCACATCCAGGTGAACAAAGCCCCCGGGATGCACCTCCGGACTTAAAGAGCTCATGGTCGGATCAACCCATCCCTGAGCTCCCCCTGCCACATTGAAATGCTCCTGACTGAGAAGGAACAGATCATTCCCAAACCGGAAGAGGAGGTTGCACAGAAGAAAAAGATTTCCCAGAAGAAACTGAAGAAGCAAATCTCATGGCTCGGGAATAAATTAAGCTTAAATTAATAAAAAATAAAAGTTAAAAAAAAAGAAATTAAACAATGCATTGTACTGGGAGGATCTACTTTGAAATGATATCTTTAAATGAGTTGAACAATGTACAGACATCATGCTTGACTGTGCTGTGGTCTTTTCAATGACCAAGATAGGCCTGACCCGGGCCACACTTTTCCCATCACCTCATGTGCTTGTGAAGCTGGACAGTAAAATAAGAAGGGCAGAGGAAGAACTGGTACATTCAAATTTTGGTGTTAACAAAAAAATATTGATTATTCTGTGGGCTGTCAGGAGGAGCAAATTCACCTTAGGAGAAAGACAACCAAGATGGGCTTAGCACCTGGGACCATGAGTCTTTAGTGGTCTTTCTTAGGACATGCCTGCCGACTAATCGCTAGAGATGACATCATGTTTGGGAAAGCACAAGGGTGGTAAGAATGAGGGAAACTTTCAATAAAATGAATGAATGGACTCAAACATGAACTGCTGCCCAGTCGATTCTGACTAATGATGACCTACAGAACAGGGCAGAACTGCCTGTGGGTTTTACCATCGTAAAGTGGATCCAAGCCCCAGCAGCATTTGATGGTGTTTTGCATGAGTTCAAGTCCAGTTAATGACCCAGAGCAACTAATAGAAGCTCTGTGAGGCAGACTCAACAGCGGTGAAGATCTCTATGAAATGTGGGTGGCATTGACATCCTTGTTTAAAAAGGGATCATCATCAAGACAGCCAGGGTAAATACTCAATATGAGATGTTGGGAAATGTAGGGGCCCCGTTATTGATGACACTCAAGGTTCACACCTGATTTCAGAGCATTTGATTCCAAACTTCATGCCAGAAACATGAGGTATATGGATCTTTTGCGAACATCTCTGCAAAAGAATTGTAGGACTTGCAATTTCTTTCTTTCCTCCAGAAAAACTATGAGAGTTGCATTTGGGGAGTTATTTTCTCAAACCAGCAAGGTCTCCCCTGGTCAATCTAAAATAAATATTATGCTATTAAGTGCTAAAGAAATATTTGTTGAGTTAATGAATATGGATACAAAGTGCTCTCTCAAAGGTAGTTTTATTCTGTTTTGCTGCAATTGTAAGCTGGCAGACCTTTCAGTGAATGCAGCCCATAGACGGATTTCATTTGGCTTATAGCCTTTATTTTCTTCCCCCAAAGAGCCAACCGCAAATACAAGGTATTTCACACACATGAGCTCATATACACAAAGTCTAGATTTAACTGGACAATCTGGCAACCTGGAACCTGTACTGCTGTGTATGGCAACCAGTCAGCACGGTATGGGTGATGCCCATGGAAGTGAGGCAGCTGCTCACTCGTAACCTGCAGCGTCCATGGGCAGTGTGCTAACTGGTGACACCCCCTCCCCCAAACAAGTGTCCATGTGATAATCCTCAGACCTGTGAATATTACTTTCGAGGCAAAAGAAGCAATGTAGTCAGTGATCTGGATGAAATTCTCCTGGATTATCTATGCCATTGCCCTAGTATGAAGGCGGCAGTGAGAAATTTCGGGACAGATCCATAAAGCAGAAGGCAAAGTGGAGCCAGTATCTAGAGATGCTACCATTAGCCAAGGGATGCTTCCAGAGGGCAGACATTGGAAGACATGAGGAAGGATTCTCCTCTAAAGCCTCCCAAGGGACTGCATCCCTGGCAACACTCTGATTTCAGATTTATGGATTCCCGAGCGACAAAATAAAAAAGTCTGTTATTTTAAGCCACACACGTGTTGGTACTTTCTTAAGGCAGCTCTAGGAGATGCAAACATCCCCACTCGCACGGTTTCAAGAAGACAGAGACATATTTATTGATGAAGTGCACAAAGTAGGAAATTTAAGAACCACTTGAATCTCCCAGGACGTGTGACTGGGTGCCACTGAGCTCATGCTGACCCTGAGTATCCTGGACCTAATCGATGAGGGTTGGCATGCTTTAGGCCCTGGTGGCCGTTACTGTGTGTGTGTTGTGGGGGCTTTCCAACCCAGGGACTCATCTTCTAGCGCTGTGTCAGACCATGTTCTGCTGTGATTCATAGACTCTTCATTGGGTATTTTCATTGGGCAAATCATCAGGCCTTTCTTCCTTGGTACTTTCCGATGCTAGCTCACTTACTTTTACCCTTTGTTGGAACATAGTTTAACTTAAAATTTAGCACCAAAATAGACTTGCAATTTTTTCACTACAACTTTACAAAATGCCAGAGAGAATGCATTTCACATCAGAGATGAATACATAGGAATCCTTCAACATTGACCATTTCACAGCTTTCATTTTATACTAGGTCTTAAAGAAAATATGGGGTCCAACGACACAGTCAGTTAGGGTTGAGTTAGGGATTGACCTTCTCACCCATAGTTCTTTGCTCATACACCTGAGACCTCTTACATGACTCTTTCATTATTTAAAAATTTAGCTCTTTGATTATTTAAAGTTACATCTTTGTTTATTTAAAAATTGTTTGATTGAATTATTCAATTACTAACATGCCATTTTTGACTCAAACACAGCTGTGCTCTCATTCTACCAAAGAGATCAATGTAAGTCCATCTCCAGATAGGAATTCTTTGAGCCGATACATTTAACTGTAACATATAAGCTAATTCATGTTTGACTATCAAAAGGTCTTGTCATGACATGTTGCTGGTGTTGCCTGTGGACTTGATTTGGACTCATGGAAATCCCATGTGGACATTGCAGGGCTGCTCGTAAGGTTTTCAGGGCTGTGACCATTGAGGCCTGTCTTCTGAGATGCATGTGGTGGGATCAAACTGCCAACCTTCTGTGTGTTTTAACTCAAGTGTTAAATGGTTTGTGCCACCCAGAGATTGCCATTCTCCAACACCCCAATAAACCCACTGCTGTTCAGTTGGTATAGACTCATGGAGACCCTGAGGAACAAACAGCATTGAACCCTGGTCCATAGCATTCCTGAGGCTGTGGGGCTTATAGAAGCGGACTACCTGCTCTTTCTCTCACAGAACAGAGCAGGGAGGGGTGCTGGGTCTGTCAACTTCTCCGTTGGCTGTCTATTACTTTTCACACGGTTGTCACCAAGGGTCTATGTTAGAAGTAGTGTCTAATTCATTAAAGCATTGAGCTAGCAATGTGGGTTTTTTTTAAGCAGGGCTAACTCAACTGGTGATTTTCAAAAGTGGGAGGAGACATGCATCAGTAAATATCTTAACCCAGAAGCACTGAAGAGATTTTAAGAAAATCTGATAAATATAGCAGTGTCATCATACACTCGGGGTCAATATGAAGAGGTCAAGATTAAATGAATACAGCGAATTAATATTATAAAGCCCTGATTTTTTGACTTTGAACAAAAGAGCAAAATACTTTATTTACTTCTTTTTTTCAAGAAGGTAATACATTACAGCAATCACACCACCACCATGTCCCACAGTCATCACTGGCGTGCTAATAAAAGAAGCGCTAACTGATGTAATGTTGCATTAACTAACTCTTATACCTTTCTAAGCCTCGGGTAACCAAGTCATATTTGGACTCTCTTCTGCATAAATTTTACATTCCAAGACAACAATACTATTTCCCTTAGGGCTTATCACAGAATTCCTTAAAACACAGCTTAAGAAGAGATCATAGTCTCTACTATTGGAACAAACTCATGAAATAAGGGCTTCTGCAAGCAGGTGGAAGGCAAATGCTATATCAATATTTGGTTGTGTCAAATACCAACCATACACAGTGATAAACCTGACTCACTGATTTAAATGTATACAGGGTAAATGTTTCTGCAGAGTTCCTGGATAAAGGTAGTGGCTCTCACCATGCCCAATTCCAGCCATGCCACATTCTTTTTATCAATGGGCAAGCTCTGATTTAAATTTTAAGTCTCATTGTTTTCTCTTGTTTCTAACAAATAAAGGTATTAGAAATAAAACTGTCCAGGAATAAAATGAAACTATTTGAATGTTGGTACATCTGCCTGTTTTTTTTCTCAAGCAATAGAATTTGGTTTAATCCATTTAATATGATATAATGTAAGTTAATTATTGGCAACTTTTGTCTCTATTTTTCAATAACCTGGAGGCTATTTAATTCTGAAACCTGCCTATCTGGTATTTGATTGGCTTCATTTTCCTCTGTGTAACAACAACTAACTATATTAGACTCTCCATAATGGGTAGTGTCACTTGACTATGCTATGCATGGACTAGATGCCCCATCTATCACCAAGGTTTGGCCAAATACAGCAAAGGGGCTGTATTTGCGCCCTGGTGGCTCAAGCATTAAGAACTCAGCTTCTAAATGAAAGGCCGGAGGTTTAAATCCACTAGTTACTGTCAGGGGAAGGTGTTGCATTCTGCTTCCATAGAGATTACAGCCTTGGAAACACTCTTGGGACTTTCTATAGCTCTATGTGTATACACACATATATGTATATGTGTATGCTCGGATATGTATATATTCATATGTGTGTATTAGAATGAGCCATTATTTAGAAATTTGAATTGGTATCATGAAATAATTATGTAGTTAAGAATTGGATCTGAGAGAGAGGTCATATTGAGGGGCAAATCAGAGAGATCATATCTGGTCATGTGGAAGAAAAAATTATAAGGCACCTGGTACAGTGAGTAGGAGTAAGGAATACTATCATGATGTGTAGAAAAGATAAGAGTATACGTCCAAGTAAAGAGTAGAAAGAACAACACAGATATTGGTCAGCAAACCCACACACATGGTAGACAGAGAACTAGAAACTTTCTTTTCTAGTGCCCTAAAATATTCAGCTGTGAACTCTAACTATGAACTCTCTTTCCTCTTCTGTTTCCAGAGTCTTTTTAATATAAAGTACACTCCACTTCTGGAAGAGGCTACCCACACATAGAACACCTCTTTGTTTCTCCATCTTTTCTTTGTCTTTAAAATTTTTCTTTTTTTGTTATTTGTGTAATTTTTCTTAATCATTTTATTAGGGGCTCATACAACTCTTATCACAATCCATACATACATCCATTGTGTAAAGCACATTTGTACATTCTTTGCCCTCATCATTCTCAAAACATTTGCTCTCCACTTAAGTCCCCAGCATCAGGTCTTCATTTTCCCCCTCCCTC
>NW_022111372.1:61606221-61610376 GCF_000313985.2 Echinops telfairi
GTCCTTTGAAATAAATTCTTCTGGGGGGAGGGGCAGGCATCCACTTAGTATTTAGGACTGGGGCCAGCCCCCCAGACCTCTCCACTGGTTCCCTACTCCACGTTGGCATGTTGCATTCACATCTTCTTTATGAGTGGTGCACCCACTTTTCACAAGTTCCTGGACAGTATTAAGTCTATACAGAAAACCACCTCCCATATCTGACTTGAAGTAAAGTAAATCTGTTTCAGGCAAGTAAGAGAAAGATTAACTAAAACGTTATGTAAACTTAACCATTCATCGAATGATGTTACACCATTTGCAACACTTGATTATGTACTATTGAGATATCTCTTTGCTTCTTGCAGGGATCCTGCTGTTTCATAACCACTTTGTTTGATGGTACATGGGCATCGGAAGTATAGGCATCTTGATACACACTGCTAGGCAAGATCTTGTATAACACAGAAACATACTAGCTACAGAGAACACTAAAATATGTGTAAGCTCAAATGTGTACTTTCCCAACTGCTTCTAGCTGGGTATTTTAAGGCACTGGTTGATTAAATATCTTCTATCATTAACTCTAATTTTAACTTCAATTAAATGTTTAGCCTCCATTTAGTTTATGCTCACAAATGGTGAATCAAGGTTCTAATTTCCAACATTTTGTAACATAATTCTTCAGTTTCAGAATGCCTTCTACATTGTTTCGTGTATTTGAAAGTACAAATTCACTACATCTTAAAGCATTAATCTTGTAAACATCATAGTAGCATTAAAATGAACAATATCTTAAAATTAAGCTTGACATCATTTTTCTTGAGATGCCTGTATAAATCCAAACTGTGTGTATGCATATTTTAAAGTGTCTTTTGCTTATGAATAAAAGGTCAGAAAACATCATTAAAAAATGGAAACAGATGGACTTTGGGCCTCAACATAAATCTCACCTCAGTAAAAAAATGGTTTGTTCTAATAATGTGGCACTCTATGAGACTCACCTTCACAACACAATAGCTGAAGACAAAACGGGTGCATAAGCAAATATGTTGGAAATCACTGATGGTGCCTGGCTATTGAAAGATATAGCATCTGGGGTCTTAAAGGCTTAAAATTAAACAAGTTATCATTTAGCAGGGAAGCAACAAAGGCTGCATGGAAGAAGTACACCAGCCTGTGTGATCATGAGATGCCCACTGGAGTAGGTATCAGCAAGTTAAAAACAAGGAATAAAATTGATGAGCGAGTATGGAAAAAGCGGAGACCAAAAAGCCACCTGTATTATAATTGGATAGTCCCTCACAGAAGGGCCACATGGAAGGTATGATATTTCGAGGGTGTGGTATAGCGCTGATGAAGTACATATCTATCCTCTAGATCTGTTATATTTCTTCCCTCGGACCATGATGGGCTTGACTTTACCTCATTATTCTTGTTTCACCTGCATAGGTACATTTGTATAATTAATATTGTTCGGTGCACGAAAGCCAAGATAGATAACCTTTTAGAAACAGTAATGGGAGCAATGATTCCCTGAGGGTACAGGAAGCCAGTGGTTGGGGGTGAAGGGAAAATTGATAGCAATGAGAACCCCACATGATGGGATGAACAATAAAAGTACATGTGAAAGGATACATTAGAGAATGTAACATATGGCAAAATAATAATAATAATAATAATAATGATATCGGGAGGAGGGCTCAGGACCGCGCAGTGTTTCGTTCTGTGGCACCGAGGGCCTCTCAGAGTCAGAATGGACGACAGCACCAAGCAATAACAACCAAAGACCGGTTTCACTGGAACCTCGGATGAGGTCATTGGACACAAAGACAATGTCCTAAGGGTCTAAATGAGAACAAGGAGTACAAGGAAATTGGGGTTATGAAACTCTCTTGCATAAAGCAGATGCCAGCCTGGTCCTCCTAGCGCTGCCTATAAGCTCCCATCATGAGTACATGATTCTCCTCACACCCAAAAGGGTACCATTAGTATTCATTGACCACTCCACAGGGTAGGGAGCCCTGGGGGGCTAACGACCTCATGCTTAAAGCTGCTATCTGAAAGGCGAACAGTTAGAAAGGACCACTCACTCCTTGGGAGAATGACAGGGCTTTCCACTCCCACAGAGTTACTTTCTTGGAAACCCACAGTGGTTCTGCCTTGTCCTAAAGGGTGGCTATATGTCACCAGGGAGTCAGAGACTGGGTAGCTTTCCAAAAGTCAGCTTTTCAAAGACAGCGCAAAACCAATAAGGGAACCAAGTTAGGCAAGCCACTATAGGCTTGTTTACTGTATAGGCTTTTAAGTGTCCCCAGATAAAAAGCCCCATTTGTCAATGACCCAGCAGGGAGTAAATGAAAATGCTTATTCAGACCCCTCAGCAGAGAGAGCTCCCTTAATCCGCTCACTGATGAGATAACGCTGTGGGATTACAACAATCAACTTGCAGCGTGTCTTCTATTAACGCTTAAAACTATAACAGCTCATAAGCACTAGGAGACATTGCTTCATTTACATAATATAGTGACAGACTTTCGCCCTTCCAAAAACCATCCATTATCTCCCCATACCTCCCTGGACGTATTTCAAATAGATACAATTACATTGAGGACCATTTAACAATTGCATTTCTAAAAACCTCAACCTAAAAGAAGAAGAAACAAAGATACACAGATGCAGTGCCCATCACTGACTTAAGTCACCAAATTATAAACATATCGAGATATTAACAGTGACATTAAGCTTCTTGACTTCCCCTCAGAGTGAGAGTTACAAGGAAGTATCTGTGAGACCAGTATGTAAATAGGGAAAGTAATAATGCACAGACCTTTCTTAAAACACTTTTTCTATCACTATTAGTTTATGCAGTGACATTTTAAAGTCATTTCCCTCTGCATCCTTTCCCAGTTAGCCAACGTAATGCCCATTGACAGAGAAGGCACTTCTGATACACAGTTTTTTTTTAAGTTGGTTAAAATTCACATTATGAAATTGCAAAAGTTTAGATAATTCATTCAAACTTGGCTTTTTTTCCATGCACTTTTCTAAAGAAAATTTAAAGTGTCAAAAATACATATCTTGTACTCATTATTAAATGCTAAATACCACAGTGTTTTGAGCTGCCTCATGGCCATTGTAAAGAAAACAGGTGTTCTGATAGATTATAAAGTGTGAGTCAGATGATGTGTAGGACAGAATGTTAATGAGGCTGCAAACACAGAACTCTGACTGGCCTCTTGAATATGATGCTAAATCCGAAAGTAGTCTTAAAGACAAAATAGCCGAATGCAGCGCACAGGAGGGAGCATTCATTAATAATCAACAAGTAAATGGGATGTGGGAAATCATTACTTTGAGGTACCTTTGCATCTCAATGGAATTTAACAGAGCATCAGCCTAAGAAGAAGGTGGGTAGAATTGGAAAGGACATGGATGTCTGTACATATGCAAATATACAAACACTGTGTCTTAATGGTTGCATTAAGTTACTGGAGAAGACCACAAGCAAACCACCCTTCTACAGACAGAGAGGCAGCCAGGAGAGACAGAAAACAACTCAAGAGTTTGACATCACAGAATAATCATCAGTTGAGTTCGCTGGGCTTCTATCTGGGGAACCTGTGTGAAGTGTGCCTTCCCTTGCCATGGTTTGCCATTGACATAGCTAGGAAAATGCATAAGTGAAAAGTCATTAAATCTTTTACATATGTGGGGGATTCCAAAAGAAGGATCTAGCTTACAAATCTGCAGGCCTTTGCAATGTCAAGGAGTAAAGATGAGTTAATTTACATGATACCATTCAAGAACCAGGAGGAATTTGGTATCTGGTTTGTTTTACTGAAATCTAGGTATCTCCTATTTCTTTCTTTTTAATTATTGTTTTATTTCCACTCACTTTTAGGAATGGTTATTTGTAATTTTTATGAACCAGTCAGATTAAAAATTACATTTTTATCTATTTTTTCTTCAGGGAGCACTAAAGGCACAACGATTAAAGTGTTTGGCTGCTAATAGAAAGGTTGGCAGTTCATATGGAAGAAGTACACCAGCCTGTCTGACCACGAGGTGTAGAAGGGGTCAGTTATCAGACATCAAAGAACTGAAAATCATATCAGTGGGTGCCCGCTTTACTGACACAATCACTGAAGACAAATGTGTGCATAAGCAAATGTG
>NW_022111372.1:61611379-61626070 GCF_000313985.2 Echinops telfairi
GGGGGGGGGAAGAAAGGTTGGCAGTTCAAAACCAGCTGCTCCAAAACAGGCAGATTGAGCTACTTTCCAGAAAGATTACAGCTTTGGGAGTCATAAAGGGCAAGCCTCCTCTGTCCTGTAAGCTCACTTCGAGATAGAATTGACGCTGTGGCAATGCTTTTTAAAGCTTTATTCTGTCATTCATATACAGTCAGTATCAAGAAATATTTATGTGCCGGGGAGGGATCTCTTGGAAGGCAAATATTGCAGCTACTTCAGAGCAAAAATTGCTAGGGAATTCATTAAAAGGACAAAGATTTCTCATGGTCAACTACTTAGAATAAATAACAAAATCCATGTAAACTAATTTACATAGATTTCAAAGAAAGGCGACCCAAAATGAATGTGCAAACTACAGAATAACATCATTGATAACATACACAAGTAAAATTTTGTTTACCATCAGTGGTTTACAATCAGTTTACACAGTGGCTGCCTCTAGGGACTTAGGCATAGGGGTCTTTGTGAGGAGGTCGTGGGAAGGACCATGCAGTGTTTCGTTCTGCTGTGCACAGTGTCCCTAAGGGTCAGAGTTGATTGATGGCACCCAATGACAACAGCAGCATATAAACTAAATTTTACTACAATTTCTGTTTCTATTTGTTTCAACTGACTTTAGCTCACTGAAGAGAGAGCCCTGAAGACCCAGTATCCCTAGCACTCAGTACCATAACTGACCTGTAGTGCTTGGATGATACTCCATTCATATGTATTGACATGAATGAGTAAATGAATGAAAGTGTAAAATATATTCACATAATATGTCACTCCAAAAATGATTTACATGAAAAGGCAATTTATGGAATGCTTTTGAAATTATATGTGTCTTGATTCAAAAATTATGTTAAATCTGTGAATCCAGCAACACTATTTAACCTATAAAATGGGTTGTACTATGAATAATGCTACTACCCTATTATTCACAGTGCAGAGATGCTTACACTTATAGTGAGAGAGAGACATGTCAGCTATACCTGGAGACCTAGTGTGGTGAAAATATGTGAATTGCTTGCTAAAGAGTAGTAATAAGTACAAGCAAACCCATGCTTACCTTGCTTACTGGGTAATCCAACACTAGCAATGGTTTGGTTTGGGGATAGTTTACAATTTTCCCTATCAAGCCCTTGCTGATTCTGAGTTTTCCTAATCATCCTCCACATGTCTTCACATGGAGCTCTTGGTGTGCTCCATTAGCAGTACTGCCTGAGCTCTGCAGCTCCTTCGAGAAGCTCGCCCAGAACTTGGGGCAGGCACTGTCTTTCCTCTCAGTTTCTCTGGTGCTCTCTTTGGACCACATGTGTCACTTCTTATTTAATAACTATCGTCATTCTTCATTTCTTTATGTGACTCCTGGTAGTTCGAACCATGTGTGAAACCCCTTTGAGGTACTTTATGTTCTTCTGGGATTAGTATGTTTCCTGGACAGTAATAGGAACTTTACTGCCACAGCCTGATCCTGAAGTTCAAGGAACAGCCAAGAGCTAATAGACACTGGGCCCCTTCTTCACTCCATTTGCCGTAACAGTCCTTTGCCAGATGATGGGGCCATCGCTGTAACTGGTCTTCTTTATTTCCTGGTCTTCCCTCCAGGTTGGCTCATTGAAGGTTTGGATTGGTGTGTGTGTGTGTGTGTGTGTGTGTGTGTGTGTGTGTGTGTCTGTGTGTTTCCTCTTTAGTACTCATAAAAATGTCTAGTGATCAACGAGGCACTCACCAATTGATTGTGGAATGAACAGAGGGGGGGTTTAAGTTTCAGTATGCTAAAGTGACTTGAAGCACGTGCTGATGGAGCTCAAGGATTGTAGCCTTCAGTGTGGGTTATTAGTCAGTGTAAAGAAGACCAAACTCCTGGACCACTAGGTAACATCATGATAAGCAGAGAAAAGGTTGAAGTTGTCAAGGATTTTGTCTTGCTTGGCTCCACCATCAATGCTCTTGGAAGAAGCAGTCAAGAGATTAAACGGCCGGTTGCATTAGGTAAATCTGCTGCCCAAGACCATTGTAGAGCATTGCATAGTGAGGATATTACTTTTGAGGACGCAGGTGCGCCTGCCCCAAACTATAGGCGTTTCAATTGCATCAAATGCACATCAAAGTTGGACATTGAAAAAGGAAGGCATACGAAAAATAGATGCATTGGAATTCTGGTGCTGGAGAAGGATATTGGAATACGGTGGACTGCTAAAGGGACAAACGGAGCTCTAGGAAGAAATTAGGCACCAGAGTGCTCCCTGGAGGTGAGGATGGCAAGCTTCCTCTCACATACTTGGGACGTGTTTCAAGAAGAGACCAGTCCCTGGAGAAAGACATCATGCTTGATAAAGTAGAGGGGCAGCAAAAAAGAGGAAGTCCCGTAGTGAGCAGGCTGGACACAGCAGTAAGGGGCTCAGGAGTAGTAACAATTGTGAGCCTTTCTCAGGACCATGCAGCGCTTCCTTCTGCTGTGCTCAGGGTCACCATGGGTTGAAATAGACTTGGATGGAATTTAACAACAGCAACAGCAAGCAAAAAAATGATGAAGGCAGTGGGGCAGCGGGGGGGCTGGGGGGGGCGCAGGAGTGAAAGGCTTCCTATGGGCTTGATTGCTGGTCAGGGCATCTCCAGCATGGCCATTCCCCATCGCTCAGTGGAGGTTTGTGTGTTTTGCTGTGGACAGATTTTGTGTTGAACAGATTTCAAGGGAGCTTCCCAACTACCATTGGCTAGAAAGAAAGGCCTGTAAATCTACTTCCAAAACTCAGCCAAGGAAAAGGCCCTGATGGCAAAGATCTAATAGGTAACCAATCATGGAAATCTTGCAAACTAGGAAGAATACATTTTGTACTATTATGGGCGTGTCTCCATGACTTTGGGAGGAACTAAAATGCTATACAGGATCGTGCAAGGCCAGGGGGAGGCCATGCATTGAACAGATCTAAAAAAGGACTACCTTTAGCTTGTCTCCTACTGACCTCTGTATACACCTCCACATCGTAAACACCAGGCCATGCAGGCGTTTTAAGATACAAATAAAAACCTAAAAGGCTAAAAAGAAGGCCTTCTTGTACTGTACCATTCTTCCTCTCCTAGGGCTTTGATTCGCCACCGGGAGGCCCCGGAGAGTAGCCTCTTAGTCAGCAGGACCAGGACAGTGGGCCAACTCAGTAACAAGGCTCACAATAGGACGATGTTAGTGAAGGGTAAAGTACTTTTTCTCCTCGAGAAGTGGCTCCTCAATGTCTAGGATGAGGTATTTTGAGAAACAGGACAGCTTCTGCTGAACGGCTATGGGGGAGTCACAGAACATCACTGACCAGCCCAGGCTAAGAATAGACGCCCTTCATTAGAGCGGATAAAAAAATGTGTGCTCGGTTCATCCAGTGAAGCACACCTGCTCTAAAGGAGCCATTCAGGTGGCTTCCACAAATGACATGTATACCAAAGACAGAGCCCAACATGCCACAACAAGCATTTAGAAACATAAGTAACGAGGCTTCACGGAGGATCTGCATCGTTAAGTGTTTCCCACCAAAGAGCCTCATAAGGCATTTATATATCCACTATAAAACAGAGCACTTTCACTTCGGGGAGGCAGGCTTCCCTTTCATTACCCCTGTTTCCTCCGATATTTGCTGTTTACTTTCCTTTCACTGACTTTTACTTTATTATTAAAATGATATTCTACATTTTATTGCCTCGGAACATCTCCAAGTGAAACATATTTTAGTGCCCAAAGAAGTACTGGCATGCTCTAAAAAGGTCTTTTCAAAACCCTCACAGAGTCCACGGGTCATATAAGTGCCACGTTACTAAGGCAGATAAAAGAGAGCTCAAAGTAAACCATTATTCCTTGCTTTCTATCCAATTAAATTAAAGCCAACAAATGGCCCAAACCCAGTGGAATGAGAGTTATAGATTTTATCTCATGTCTATGAAAAATGAGACTTTGGGGAAACCTTTGTATTTCAACTCTTCCACAATAAAATCATATCTTCAAACCAGTTATACCTAGTCCTATTTTCTTTTCAAAACGCTATCCCCTACCACGTCTTTATTCGAGTACTAATCAATTATCATGTAAAGCCACTGACAACCAGAAGAGCTCCTCCATTGCTCTGCTCACCCTGCCTTCATCATAAGACACAATGCTGTAAGTTACCCACGCAGAAATGAGACAAGGCGGGGGAGAGTTGGAAACGACTTCATAAAAATACATACCTACAAAGCCCGAGACAGTTGATGAATTAAATTACGTTAATTCCATAGGGAATTCTGACATTGATGTTACTTAAGGACAATGGGTAAACACTGTGTTGAAAATAATTTTGCAATAAATCTCAGCTCTCTCCTAAACCTAAGAAGTGTAGTTAGGAGGCTAAACATTCTGCCAAAGAAACATCAGTGAACAAAAAACAAAATATTCAAAAGGCACTCCTCTTTCTGCTTAGAGAAACTGAGAGCTCTCTTGCTGGAAACCAATCACAGCCAATGATTAAGAGGTATCCCTGGGAGTGTGGGGATTGTAATCTATATTAAATAAAATAAAGATTATGCTTATTAAGCACTGCCATGCACCGTAGCATTCAGTGCTGGGGTATTCATTTAAATGAACTATTTTGAAAGAGTGCTGATGAAACTCGTAATTTAAGTAAGCCAGAGGCAGAATCGCTAGAAGAGCTCTGTGGGCTACACCAACTTCTTTTAGCGACGAGCATGCATGACACAGTTGTAGTTTATCGGATGCTTCCAACCATCTAACCGGACAAGCATGTGCAGTTCTCAAATGCTTTCAAGGTTCCACATATCCCGTCCCTCGCATGACCTATGAAATCTGGTCATCAAGTCGCTGTGGCTGTAGAGTTGATTGCCTCCCAAATCCAATGAATGTTCAACTACATTCACGTCTTAACTTCTCAAATCCAATTCTGAGGTTGCCCATCTGCTCGCCCTCCCTGATGCAGATGTCTGTGTGCTACCATACATTGAGTGTTTGGCTTTAAAATGTATGTATGCTACCTCTTGACACAGAGGTTCACTCTCTAAGTTTGCCTGGATACATTGTGAAAACTAAGAAATTCTATCTCAAAACCCCTACTACTCAAAAAAAAAATAATAATAAATAAAACAACAACAACAACAAAAAAAAAAACCCCTACTACTCATGTGTCATGTTAATATGTCAGGTACTCGGCAGTATCTTGTAACCCAACCCGTGAGTTCTCACCTGAGACAGGCAGCCTAATTGTGGAGTTGAAGCTACATGGCAGGTGACCCACCACTTCTTCATGTGACACTAAAGACAGACATAATTCGTTACATGGCCCTTTCACCTGAGCTCACAACCCAGTTTACCAGGCTCACCTGGTAGCATGACCAATTGTGGCTGAAACCTGAAATCCACTATTTCATCCAATCATCTTACTCATAGAGAACATTGACATTCCAAAGATGGGAATTCCTCTCCACCACAAGGCTAGTTAATGACAGATTTTCAGACCATCATTAATGTCAGTCCTCTTATTACAAAGAAAGGCAAATTCCTTACCTTCTGGTGGAATGAGGAGCAAAGAAGCAGGAAGTTTGATTAGTGTTGGGAGGAGACTAGGCAGGAAAAAGAAGGAAGAATCAGTGTGTAATCATTCCTAGCATCTTCCTCTTGGTGGTGGTAGATGGGATGCCCAGAAGCTGAATCCCATTCGCTCCTTCCTCATGTCTTTACATTTTACTTTCCCACTTTAATACTGAATTACCCTCTGGAACTCTCTGATGGTACATTGGCTAAGCACCCACTCCATGGGAGAAAGATGAGTCTATCTGCTTTTGTACAGATTTACAGTTCGACCTTGCTCTATCGGCTTCCTAGGACTTAGAATTGAGTTGATGGCAGTAGACTTTGGTTGGATGCCTCTATGAGAGTAATCTCTTTTGTTCTGAATTCCCACAGCCTCTATCTTCCCTGGGGATAATTAATTCTTAGTGTGAGTTGTAGCTCACCTCTACAATACTGTGGATTAGTTAAGGACATGTAGCTCTTCTTATGCATCTTGGACTTTATGCTAATGTATGTTCACAGTATGTTGCCCACACTAGGTAACTGATACAGATTTATGCAGTGAATGGCAGACCTCAAAAGAAGAGGTCAACAGGAATGATTGCAGGTGTGCTTCTTTGTCTCCTTCCTCCCTCTCTCCTTCATGTAGTCCCACCGTTTCTTTTACTTGGAATCTAGCTCTTCTTCAGAGGTGAAGAAAGGGTCACTCTTTTATCTATACCATGTCAAAACAGCAGTTTGGGCATCCTCAAAGGAACCAAATTGTGTTCCTTTAAATGTGCTTTGAGTTTGGGAAACAACTTGGTCTCAAGGCTACAAGATAAATGGGATAAGATTTTCGCAATGGAATTCTCCTAGGGCAGCCCTTAGTACCTTCAAATGAGCAAGTGCATTGTCAAGATGGAAACAAATCTCTTGCTACAACTTTCCTGGCATAAAAAAACAAACAAACGTCATTACCAATGTTCTTAAACCCTCTCCATGATAAGCCCCCAGGACCACCCTGTGTCCTCAGAGAAAATCTATCGAGATTACCCTTTGGAGTCCTAAAAGTCAGTTGCTATAACCTTGCGAGGTAACCAATCAGCCACTCAGCTTAAAACTCAACTGCCTCAGCAGATCACCGGGGAGTCACTATTTTGATGGGAACTTGTCTGGGAAGGAACCTGAACAAGACTAAGGCAAATGCATTACTGTGTGAACTTGTCTTCAGTCATCATGTGATGGCAGAGATGTAGCCATACATGTTTTTTTTAATCCATGCATGTGTGAACTGGAACCATGTAGAGATACATTTTGACTTGCCCGTGTGTATTGCCACTGAAATATAAGTGGTGTAACTATAACTGGAATTAATGTTCCAAGTTCAAACAATCAACTTTTTAAAAGCACTGGAAAGTCAAATGCTTATTATGTGTTTGTTACTAGCAATGGCTTTTAAAAAATTAAATTTTGTTAGAATAATCTTTGAGAGACATAATATGAAAAAATGCTGAACCTTTTATCTCTATATTTTTTCCATTTTAAAGTATCCGTCTAGAAACAACACAACAGTTTGAAAGGAAATCAGGTGAATTCTTTGGTTTGGTGATAGCTTGAAAATATATAACTCAGACATTCATTAGATGCATGCTGAAGCACCAGAGGCAAGGTCTTAGCTACTCTTTCAGGAAAATTCGTAATGGTGGACACACAGCAACCTGCTTTAGAGAAGATATCAGTGAGCACTTCGAAAAGAAAACACATACTATTAATGTGAGTATTTTAGAAGTTAAATTACATGAGTTAACATAGCCACATCTTAAACTGAACATTTCACATTCAGTACATTAAAAACAACAATAGCAAAAACACTTTAATTAAATGCAACTGAACAAATATTTATTGAGTGCTATTTATCCAGAGGGTTGTGCTAGACGTTGGAGGCATTAAATGAGACAGTGACCTGTTTTCAAGATTTTGGCAAATGATGCGTCAACAGTGGACAGGCAGCCAGCTATGATGCCAGACATCGCGGGTAGACATCTTCATTCATATTTTAGCTTCGTGATGCATTGTTCTATCATTCTATTTACTGCCACCCAATGGGCTTGGGGGTCCACCTGATTTGGGTCCACATTCTAGCCCTGCTCCTGACTAGCTTTCAACTTCCTTGGGTTCCTGAGCCTCTCCAGGCCTCGAGTGGGATGACAAATAATGAGTGAATCTTTTCCTTTATAGCATTATTGTTAAAGTTATGTGAGGCAATGCCTGTGAAATGTAAAAGCATACTTCCTGGCACAGGTTAAGTGCCCAATAAATGCGCACTCTTATTACTATTATCACTAACAATAATGACCTCTGCTAGAAAAGTCAAATCGCTTTAATCACCCATTAAATCTCAAATTATTAGATTCTCGAGTGTGTAATTGTTTCAAATCAAAATGCCACAACTGGGATAGGAAATATCATTCCAAGAACGAACTGACCAAAAAGTAAATGTGTTAATTTAGTGTCAATTAAACCCATCCACGTTAAAACGTGCACTCGGAGTAAACAGGCAGTGTAACCACTTCTTAAGTTAATCCAATAATGTCGGCACCCTGCATGTCCTTATTTCACAGGAAGCAAAACTCTCTCCAAATAAATCTCCTACGTGAGGCAACTGACTCCACAATGACGCACAAGGAAACAGAGCTGCTCCTCACAGCAACGGGACAGACGAATATATTGCTTTTAAGGACAATTAGGCTTCAGTCAAATGGGTTCATGCAATAAGACAGGCCTGATAATACCGAGGTAGCAAAAACATGGATGAGAAATGATCTTTCTTTTTCACAGTGAGATACAGCACAACCTAAAATATCTTAAAATCCATGCCAGTTACAGAAAAATCATTTGGGTTTCAGGTTCTAGTTCATAGATAATTTTGAGAGAGGGGGCAATGAAATCACTGATTGATGAAATTGGTAAAATAAAAAGAAGGATCTATTATAGCTTTTAACAAATATAATCAGCAGTTCCTAACATGGGTGCATTTCCATGATCTAGTGGCCGGTGACAGCAAGTAGAAACAACCCTTGCAGTGTTGGCTTTGCCCTGGGAAGTTTGGGGTGACAGCTTAAAGGACTATGAATGTGTGGAGCCATCAGGATCTGGTTTATAATTTAATTGAGCAGAGGTTTACACTCATAACTAAACAATAAAGTTAAAGTAATGAGTTTCAATCACAGGCCTGTAGCACATAGTTTAATTTACATAGATAATTAAAATCACCACCCCTCCTGTCTTGATGCTTGTACTTGCTGTACTAGCAAGATAGCCGGATATTACCAGCTTTCTCTTTCCATTATTGGGAGGTAGAGCACGGGAAGTGGGTGTGTAGACTCAACGGAATGTAGTTCGCCCACCCCTTTCCAGAACGTAAAATGCTTCGAGTATAATAGGCTTGAGCCAATTGATTTTAAGGTCCAAGTGGAAATTATTCTGATAATTAAGGGGAGACTACCAATCTGGGATGGGTGTTTCCCCAGAGAACATGGTTTCTGCTTTTACAGCCATGCAAACGTTTCTCACATTCAGTGGGGTTTCCTGGGTAAATATGAGTCCTGTATCTTTATTTGCTGTGTCACAGAGCGCTCTCTAAGGGCAGGAATCCTCATTTCACTAATCACGTGCAAACTATCATTTAATGGTTCAATCCCCATAGTGGAATGGCAAGTTCTAATTTTACAGAAGGAAAAATAAAATCTAAGAAAAAAGGACCTTTCTGGATTTCATCAAAACCCCACTTCAAATTCCGTCATCACTCTTAGGATAATTATTATTTGTCGAGAATCATGTTATTAATCTATCCCCAGCCACCTGGGGCTGGTGTTATTTCATTTTATTTTTTTTCTCTCATTTAGTTTTCATTGAGCTCTGCACCAAAAGTTAAGGCTTAGTCACCTGTACTGTTGGACAGGGCTGCAGGGGGAGCCATGATTACTCCTGACACGAAAGACAGCGTTTACATGATGCCACTCAGCCAGGCCGGGGTGTGATGCCCACACTCATCCTGCACTGAAGGCACGTGGTGGTGACAGGGGCTTCTGAAAACACTGCAGCAATAGATGTCCTGGTTTTAATAGAGGCTGGAAATGTGAGGGAAAAGCTGTGTTTACCATATGGTTTTGCCATGTATTTCTTGGCTATCCTGGTCACATTACATTGCATTTCTAATACTTTATTAAATACTCTATGCCTTTGATATTTGCAAAGTGTTATCAAAAGTGAGAAATCTTATTTTTAATGAAGGCTGGCATGGGGAGTTGAAACTATAGCTCATGGAAAATGGGATGCTCACTGTAAACATTAAATACAGTGACGTGGGGATAATACAGTTTAAGAATAAGACTGGATTCAAAATAGATCCTTTTAAAAAAAATTTCTTGAGAGGTAGACATGATTCAATTTCTCTGAAAGCAAAGCATCCTTAACAAGATTACAATTAGTTTATCATTTGAAAAGTTGATAGTTGAGTTCTTGTATTTAATAACAACATACAGAAACTCAATTACAAATTTGAAAAATGCTCCTGGCAACTTGTTTGGCTTTAATAATGTGTATTAATAATTAACTGACATTTTACATTAGAAAAGTTGTTTAAGTCTGATGGCTAATTATGTGAGTGAAGATAGAATGTTCACAAACAAATTAATTTGGATTTATTTAATTTAGACCCAGTTAAAAACTAGACAAAGGAAGATAGATAATTTTCCAAGCCAGAATCCCACATGCCAAAATACCATCCAACACGACAAACAAATACTTCTGTGTACCATTTGTGAATGATCCTGCAAAATACAGCTCATACTCTGTAATCAGAAATTAAACCAGAATTCAATAGCGTGAAACGGTTAAACTGATAGTTTTAAACAGTTACCTCCTCCTCCCACTTACTTAAATAACGGTACTCTGCATCAGGGAATGCAAGAGAACTCAAACAGCCCTTAAATGTCATTATTCCAAACGAATTCTATCCCAGTAAATCTATCTCAATTGCTGAGTCTTATTTACTAAAAATAATTTTAAATATAACTTCAGACCTCAGCATATTCGTAACAGTAAGACACTAAAGTACTCTCCTTCTCAGCAAACTATTGCCATGTGGCTTCTGGGTGTTTTTGCTCTTGATTTTTCCCTGCCTGAGACTGGATTGAAAGCCAACTTTCACAAAGTTATCTGGTAGTTTCAGCAGTTCTCTGCATGTGAATCATAACAGACCCTCCTTGGGAAAAAAAAATCACAACCCAAACAACAACAACAACAACAACAACAAAACCACTGCCTTCAAGTCAATCGCAACTTATAGCAATAAAAGTGATTCTAAATAAACAAAGGAGGTGAGGACAGTTGCACAAACTCACTTGCACTTTTCTCATTGTTCACACTAAATTGTGCTCACTTTGATGATTGCCCTGACTCCAAAAGCCTGCACTGGAGCGAACATGAAGACCCGCGGTGGGCCCTGCCAGCGTGAGCGCTCTTCGAAGGCCGTCGGATGACAAGTCTTGACCACACTGACAATTCTGCTTGAAACCGGTTCTTTTCACTCAGCCTCTGGTTCATTCCGATTCTTATTTTAGATCTGACCTTAACTACTAGCTCCTTAAAATAGATTTTCTTTGTTCAAGGTCATCAAGAGTATTGTTTTTCTGTGGCTGCTGCTCAAATTGACTGTAAGTATTACAGAGCAAAACTGCTACATATAGTTTTCTTGACTGGAAGCTTGTCAGAGGCAGATTGCCAGACCTCTCTTCCTCAGCATCACTAGCTGGCTTTGAACCACCAACCACCTTTAAGTTAGTTGACTGCAAACTGTGCCAGATAGAGATCCGTATAGAATAGAGAGTTTTAAAAGAACATGCATTGTCATTGATTTGACTTCAATACACAGTGACCCTACAGGACAGATCAGAATCCTCCCACAGGATAAGGTGTCTTCTTGCTCCTGTGGGTGTTATACTGCTCATCACGAGGTTGGTATGTTCAAACCCACCAGTGGCTCTATCGGAGAAAGTTGAGGCTATCTGATTCTGTAGAGATTTATAGGCTCAGAAACCCATAGAGAAGCTCTGTGTTGGAACCCATTCAGTGACCCTGGGTTTGGGTTGGGTGGGTACCTTGCCCAATTGAAGTCAGTGCATACCATGCCTACTGGTTAATCTGCCCCTGAATAACAATTTTGATGGCAAAATATTTATTTTTCCTTGTTTTTGTACATATTACTTGTTCTTTGGGGTCTTTGTACTTGAAATGTTTTAACTGTAGATAAGCATGTGGCAATGAGGCCATCACACACTGGTCTGCGGTTGTGTGGAGCCTCAAAAATGCTACCAACGTGAAACCCAGCTCACTGACATCAAGTCTGTTCCTACTCATGGCAGTCCTATAGGACAGTGCAGAGATGCCCTGTGGTGGGCTTCCCAGACTATAATCCTTTAGGGGAGTAGAAAGCCTAGTTTCCCCCCCAAATAATACAAATGGCAGAATAGTAGCCCTGGGTATTATAAAGGTACTTTGCATGTGACTAATTTGCATATGTTAAAGATTTGATGCACCTAATGATTAATCAATCTTTTCCACAAGCAAACCAAGAAAATGGCAACACCGGCGTGAATATCAAACATAATGATACCGAGGCCACTTTCGATCATCACTAAGAAAATGATAATATCACTTGGACTATCAAACATAATGATTCTGAAGCAGCATGCTAACAGAATAGATTCAACCCATCCTCCCCGATGGATGCAAAGCCTCACTGTACCTCTGATTTGTCCGACATGATGGGAGAAGATTAAAATTGCCACTGTCTTTGTTGCCCTGCTTAGTGTCTTTGAATCATCCTGACAACAAGTTGCATAACGTCCTCTTGGAAAACTCAGACTGAAGGGAGGAGACCGCAGAGTCAGGATGGATAGCTCAGAAGCAGCATTATAGGTCCTTACCCTAGGAGCCCTGATGATGTAGTGGTGACGCATTGGGCTGTTAACTGAAAGCTCAGCAGTTAGCAAGCACCAAGCTTTCTACGCCCTTAAAGAGTAAAAGTCTCAGAAACCCACAGGGGCAGTTTTCCCTGGCCCTGTAGGGGCTCTATGTGTCCGAACTGACTTTCTGCCAATGAGTCTGGTTGGTTGGTTTTGTTACACTGTGAAGGGAGGGGGGCTCGGTGGTAGGATTGTCAACGTCCACGCAGAAAGCCCAAATTTGATTAGCGGTCATTCCATGTCATGGGAAGCCACCATCTGTCCCTCGCTGGAAGCTTGTGTCCGTGATGAAAATGAGCAGGATTCAGTGGAACTTCCAGTGTACCACTTCTGAAAACCAGCCAGGGAAACTCTGATCCCCATGGGGACCTGCAGGCCAAGGCCGTGCTTCACTCTGTCCTACCCGGGGTTAGTCCATGTCAGTGTCCAAGCGAGCGACACCCAGCAACTGCCGCAGCTATTCTGGGAGAAACTGCCAAACTCTGGGGGTAACGAGCAAGGCTTCAGAGCAACAGAAAAGATAGAGCAATGGCGTTACACCTGGGCAATGACAAACAACTCAGAGCCCAGTCAAGGCATGCACATTGTCATCGAGTCAAATCCAACACACAGTGAGCCCATGTGTTACATAGTAAACCTATTTCTGAGAGTATTCTTGGCTGTATTTTCTATAGAAAAAGATTTCCAGCACTTTTCTCGTTGACACCACTGGTTGGGTTTGAATCCCCCATCTCTAGCACCAGTTGTTCACTCCACCCAGAGACCTTTCAAACGAACGGCAGATGGAACACCACTACTCTCTCGAGCGATGCTTCTCAACCTTCCTCATGTGCCACCCTTGCCCACAGTGCCTCATGTGGTGGGGACACGCCCAACCATAACATTATTTTCCTTGCTACTTCATCATTATAATTTCGCTACTGTTATGAATTGGGTGACCCCTGTGAAAGGGTCGTTTGACCCCCCAAAGGGGTCGTGACCCACAGGTTGAGAACCACCTAGACGCATAGCAAAGGCCAGCATACATGGCTTCACCACTCTTTGTGGTCGCCACCTCCAAGTGGTTAAAGCACACCTTCTTCCAGTGAGATGCATGTAATTTTTCATTATATGGTTTCCAATCAAGCTCCAGTCTTAGAAAACAGAAACAGAAAATCAACATTGTGAAATATTATAGATTTTGCATGTCTAAACAGCTGTGATGAATTAGTCACAGTTACAATGAACTGTAGGAAAAAATCTACAGGCAATATATTGCTTTTGCAAGTTTTATATTAAAGTAAAAGAAAACCCTCAAGTAATATTATATAATAAGTTATTGTTACAGTGGTTGGCAGTCGGAGTAATTCAAATAAGATTAATTTAACCACCTTTAAATATCAATAAGTAATAAATATCTTCATGCATGGGGGTCCACATTTCACTTTATTTGGAAATAATGAATAATGCCGGTTGCCTAATATAACCCTAATAACAAAATAGTGAAACTCGGCACTTTAACAATTTTCATTAGACAAGCCCAAGTCTTGCTTCCATTTGATGGAAACTGAATCTGTTCCATATTAGGCATGCGAAAGAAAGAGAAATTCTGTGAAGAAGTCCCCAAATTCACTTTGCAAAGGACCCCGTGTGCACTTGGCCATGTGATCAAACTCTGGGGTCCTGCTTCACCCTAATGGGCATGAATCGTCCACCTCAGAGCAGCATGCCTTTTCCGGGAGATGCAGCCTCGCAGGAGAATTAATGGTTTTGCAAGTTTCATCCACACACCAGAGCAGAGGTTTGCGATGGGACTGTTCTATTGCCATACGCTGTTCAGACGAACTTTCAAAGACCTCTCTCATCAACCTCATGTGCTCTCCTCTTCCTTCCAGTCTTCTTGCTCGCCTCCTCTCTCCCTCTCTGCTGTAGTTCCACATCCCGCCTCTTCTTACGCATCTCTCTTCTCTTTCCAGATGGAAATTCCACCAAGAGAGGCCTACGTTAAACCTAAGGCCAATTAAGTGAGAAAAAGGAGGGTGGAAAATTGTGCTCTTAATGATTTTCAGTTGTGGTTTTTAGCTTAAGAAAGGTAATCAAGCGGCCATCAAGCTCAGAAGCAACAAAGCCCAC
>NW_022111372.1:61626719-61628473 GCF_000313985.2 Echinops telfairi
TATTTTGAGAATGATGAGGGCAATGAATGTACAAATGCGCTTTACACAATGGATGTATGTATGGATTGTGATGAATTGTATGAGCCCCTAATAAAATGATTTAAAAAAAAGAATATTGATAGTAAGTATTCTGCATTTAGGATATTTAGGGTATTGAGTTATCTTTAGGCGTCCTGGTGGTATCTACAATCTGCTTGGTCTGCAGGCTGAAACCACCAGCGGCCCAGCAGGAGAAAGACTGGGCAGTCTGCTCCCACCCAGAAGGGGTCACTATGAGTCAGTATTGACTCAACAACAGTAAGTGAGAGCTACCTTTGACACTATAGAAAGAAATACAGACATCTGAATCTTATATAAAAATGCACGTAGTGAAATGAGTGTTGATCGAGGGCATGGCTGCAGAAATTTCAGACCCATGGGTCTTAAATGGCCCTTCGAATCATTAATACCAGCTAACTTCACAAGTCTGACCAAAGCATTACTAGCCATTGCATGAGGATTGAGTGAGTTATTATTTGACCAGGATGGCCCTTGAATAATGTTACAAATATCCAAATGGCTCTTGGCAGAAAAAACGTTTCCCATCCCCGAGTAGGGAGTAAAAAGAATGAAAGTTGAGTTGGTGAGGTGATCACAGGTGTGCAGTAATCAGACAGGTGGGCACTGAATCAAGATGGGAAAGAGGAGACGTAGAAGGACCTTGGGCAGCAAACAGCACAGCTGAAATAAAGGGAGGTCAAGCCAACTTAGGGACCCACTCCTTAGGAGCTGGCTTTGATGACGGATCTGGCAAGACCTCCATATTTAGGGAGAAGAAGTTTGCTGGGATTGGTTAAAAGCAAAGAAGGAGAAATGTAAACTCTGAAGCAGTACAATTAGCAGAGAAGATAGCATTCATATAGAAATACTAGTAGATAGATCCCAAGTTGGAGATATTGAAAACATCTTAATTTTTTGGATAACAAATCATGAGCTAATAGTAATATTAACTCTTACAATCATCGATGCTCAAAAGTTTGTGTGCACAGCCTTCTGGAAAGTTGTTTAAAATACTTATCTTTGTACATTCACAGATATTTTGATGAACTTGGCCCAAAAATTGACAACTGGATATGCATGATTTTGGGTGACTATCCTTCTGAAATTTACACGATCATCCATGAATTACACTTGGTGAAACACTGCCCCCCCCCCCAGGGGATTTCAGTGACTTTGACTAATTCAACCATTTATTCAGCATGCTTTTTTGGCTTGATGTTCTGAGACATATTGAAAAGAAATAACTTAAGCGTGTAAAATTTAGCATCCTATTAGAACTGAATACTCCATTATAGACAGTGAAACACAAAATCATCATCATCATGCGGTTGGAAGAAACCCAACAAAGATTTGAAAATAACCAAACTTTTCTACATTGTTTGCCCAATGAATATTTTAAAAATTGCAGTTACACAAAATAACAGTTAAAGGAAATGAAGCAAATAAATAGATGGCAAAAACTGTAATCTGAAAGTGGCATTTTATTTGCGTCTTGAGTATGTAATATGTGTTTCTTTCATTATATTGTGCCATGCTGGTTTCTTGAGTCTATTCATCCTATTAGCTCCTAATTCATCATTTGCCTGTTTGCAGGTCTGATTCTTAAATAAAAGAGAAGAAATGGGTCACTCAAGTTCATGTACAGCAGGATGCAGAATCTCAGAGCTCAGACAAGTCCGTGCTTCACAGCATCATCATCACAAATCCCACCTGGC
>NW_022111372.1:61630408-61631473 GCF_000313985.2 Echinops telfairi
CAGAAAGGAATTTAAATATATATGTAAACAATTTCACATTTTTATCATATATATACATACCATATCTATTTTTATGCCATATCTTTTCAGCTTACTGAGAAATTTTCTGAGCTTTTGATTTCCTTCTACTAAATACCATTTTACTTTGAAATGTTCCCGGGTTGCTTAGATTCTTGCAAACAAGGACTGTTCCCTGAAACAGTACCGAGGGTGAAAATAATCTCATGGTGGGGCAATGAGGAAACAAAAGCCTTCTAGGATACTATGAATGAACAGGCTATGGCTTAGCAATAGGAAAAATTATATAAAAACACACTTCAGAGGGCACTGAGGAGGGACCAAGAGAAGGCTCATCGAAGGAAGGACAAGCAAATGGAGGAGAGGGACTGGAACGTAGATTGGGTGGCACATGTGGCTAACAGTGAAGGGGGGAGGACACCGAAGGCAAGTCATGGTAATCTTGTCGTGCTGGTAAACTTGGTACATTCAGAAAAAACATTTTAGTGCTAGAATATTACTTCCACCCTTATAAAACAAAAACCAACAAGTGCTTCCAACCCTGGTTTTATAAAAAATAAAATGCTAAAGACTGTATTTGTGTAAATGTGTGTGTAGTGGTAGTTACATAATTTCGTGTCAACCTGAGGATATTAAGAGCGAAGGGGTAGAGTCTAGCCTGTCAATCAGGTCACAGCCTGATGGTGCCTCCATGTGGGCCAGTCCTTCTCATGAGGATTCTAGGAATGTCCTCTCTCTCTGCCTTGTCTTTCTGTTGACAAGCCACACTTCATCTCCCTGTTGAAGAGGCACACTCAGAGAACTGGAGGAGCCACGTAGAGACCCACACCAGCACTGAGATGCTTCTTCCACCACTGGATCCATATGAATTTTCAACCACCGGCCTGTGATCTTCCTGCATCCAGCATCATTGCATGTACTGCATGAGTCTAAAGAGGGATTTATGAACTAGTATCAGACATATGGGCTAAGATCGGACTTAGTGAACTTGATCTGAACTGGGCTGGGGTACGTTCTCAAAATGCAATTGTTCTTTGATGTAAAGCT
>NW_022111372.1:61632982-61634426 GCF_000313985.2 Echinops telfairi
ATTTCAAATATTTAACAAAGGGGGCGGGGCAGCTTTCAACCCTAGTTTTGTAACAAAATGCAAATGACCACATTTGAATTTATATATTCAAATATTTAAATATATGCCTACAGACAGAAAATGTTTTCCTATGACCTAGCTTCATGGAGGTGAAGTGCTGAGTTCGAATCCATCCCATGCAGCACTACCCAATAAGCAAGGTAAGCTTTGGTGTCCTTGTGTTTATTTACTAATGAGTGGGCATCGCCTTGACAGCAAGGAGTTCTGTTTGGTTTTCAGTCGTGAACTATTTCACATTTTTCATTATCTCCAAAAATTTACCTCTCGGTATGGCTGGCATCTTTCCATCAATCACACCCTCTAGCCCCTCCCTTCAGCAGAATCAAAGACCCTTAACATTTACTATCCTTGATATGGTAAGCGTATCTAGTAAGCACATGGTGAACAACATGTGAAACTGATCACTATCGATTAACAAATAGGCACACGTAAGCTCAAGTTTACCTGTTTGTGAGTACTCGGCCCCCGCAGGACGCAGCGGTCTGCCTCAGTAAAGATGTACAGCCTTGGAAACCCCATGGGGCAGCTCTGCTCTGTGCTGTGGGGTGGCTGTGAGATGGGATCAACTGGATGGCAGGGTCGATTCATTTTTTAATGACATTCTCACCAAAGGCAATTTCACTTGAAATCAGTACAAGAAAGATGCGGGATAAGGGAACATTTTAAAACTGTCAGTGACTGTTCATAGAAGAAAACAGGAGGAAGACCGTATTTTGTCTTTGTCTTTAACCAAGTCATAGTTTGCTATTATCCTTGAGAGGACCCAAAAGTTCTCAGGCATGCATCCATCTAGAGCTCTCTGTTTTGGCTGGAGTGTAAGCCCTCTGAGAACAGCAGCTTTGCTTAAGCCCTGCAGCCCCTCAGCACACTGTTCAGAAAGCCCAAGTGTGCCTCTGCGCCCTCAGACGAGCATGCTTAGGCCAGCAGGGCTGCGCCTCAAGGAGCGGGAGGAGCCTTCTTTGCTTGCAAAGGTAATCTCTGAAAGATGTGCTCCCCAGGACAATAGCCTGCCCAGTTCAAAGACATGCTATCAAATGTAGCATTTTGAGACTCTGAGCAGGAGCACGGTGCACGGAAAAGGGGGAGCACCAAGCGGGATCACCTAGACAGACCTAAACTCAGACTGAAGTAGGTCCAGCTGTAAAACACGACAGCATCTGGAGAGATGGGGAAGGAAGCACCAATCGCAATACTTTTCCGACACCTCTGAAGAGTTTCAAATGCCTCTGCATCCTGGGAACAGAGCTGCCCAGCAAAAAGGAATAGCAGATGGCATCGCCAACAAGGCACTCCTAGAAAAACAGAGGTCGTGCTTCAACGTTAAAAGCATGCTGCTCGTTAGGACAGCAATCTCCTCCCTCTTCCCCAAAGAGCAGATATCTGT
>NW_022111372.1:61646999-61648803 GCF_000313985.2 Echinops telfairi
TTCCTTTATTCTCTTGGGTTCTGGGTATTTGTCTTAAGTTCTTTCTCAAGTACTAATTCCTTAAATGATAAACAGTTTATTTCATTATATATTTAGTAAATGTCTGTATTAAGTTAATTTTGGGTTTATGAGATAGTGTAGGGTTATGGTTAAGAACCCAGACTTTGAAGTGAGAGCACTTTATTATAATCATTCTTGCTTCCTGCTCGTTTGTCCTTGAGCAGTACGTGACCCTCTTTGAGTCTAAGTTTCCTGATCTAGAAAATGAAATCACTAATGATAGCACCTGCATCATGACATAATAGATCCTTTGTATCTCAGTGCATGATTTTATTCATTGATTATAATCATAACTGAAAATATTTATTAAATTCTCCAAATATGCTAGAATTTCCAGGTGATAGAAATGTTTAATGTGCTTAGTTGCTAACCAAATGGTTGGCAGTTTTGTTCCATCCCGATTTACCTCAAAGAAAGGTCTGGTAATATATTTCCAAAAATTTAGCCCCTGGGGCTCTCTCCCACTTTGACACACATGCAGTTGCCATGAGTTGGAATCATCTCAATGACAAAGGAAATACACAACAACAAAATCCTGCAGCAAAGGATACTGTGGTATATGCTATGCAATGTTCACAAGCACCTTAGGAAGTAGAAATTATTTTTACTCTCATTTCAAATGAGAAGAATAAGGTTTGGGGAAGGGGATTCATTTTTCTCAGGGAAACAATACATTAAATCCTAAGCCCAGAAACCAACACAGTCCAATCAGACTCCATTGTCCAAGCGCCTTAGAAATACAGTTCCATGCCCTTTCTCCTTAGAGCTACCAAGACTTTCTGAATGAATAATTCAATAAACACAAACCTGTCAGGGACAAATCACCCAGCTTTCACTTAACAAATAAGAACCATGGAATCCCAAGTCAGAAAGGATCCTTATCAATCATTTTGCCTAACTCATACACAATCCCTAATCCCACCATCTATCACCTCGGTTATTTCCTGGCTGAGCTTCTGCCCGTCTTTCCCTTTGTAGACCATAGCAAGTGAGAGGTGACTATCAAGAGCAGGTCTCAGCACTGGAGAGCAGGTCTATCTTTTAGGGTGTAACATTTGTAATGAATCAAAATTTGCCTTTCTGCACATTACACTCATGCACATTTCTGCTCCCTGTGACCACTTCCAGTAAGTGTACACTTCCACTTCATGACAGCCGGCATCGTGGCTCCCTTGGAGCGGGCCGTTCCATAGCTAAGTGTTTTCACCAGTCATCATCTTTGCAGTGCAACGGCAACAGAGTGAAAATATTTCATGTTTTTTATAATTTATTTAAAACAACCATATCATCTTTATCAATTAAAATACACAAACAGAAGAGAAAGAGCATTTTTTCTGCCCACATCCTCCTTCATAACATTATGTATTATTTGGTGAGAACGAACAAACATTGATTCATATCTGATGTGCAAATGTGCCACTTAGCCCATCACAGGCATGATCTTACTACTTCCTTCTAAGATGTCATGATGCAGGTGCTATCACTAGTGATTTCATTTTCTAGATCAGGAAACTTAGACTCAAAGAGGGTCACGTACTGCTCAAGGACAGACGAGCAGGAAGCAGGAATGATTATAATAAAGTGCTCTCACTTCAAAGTCTGGGTTCTTAACCATTACCCTACACTATCTCATAAACCCAAAATTAACTTCATACAGACATTTACTAAATATATAATGACATTTAAATTGCAGTGGTTTCTTTGCCTACCTCCACAATTCCTTTCTTGGTCTATCTAAAACAAT
>NW_022111372.1:61649337-61651265 GCF_000313985.2 Echinops telfairi
TTTAGACAAAGGCCATTAATAAGTAGCATAGTGGTTGATGGACCACAGCAGAACTGATGTGAACTGTTCTGTAGTGGTGGAAAGACGAGTAGTGAATGAAGGAGAAAAAACTGGGTTTAGTAGCAGTTTACTGTGTGTCACAGACCCAAGTCCCACATAGATAAAATGTGATCCGACATATCCATGCTGCTGATGTCAGAGGAACCTGGAGATGATGCTCACAGCAGTTTTAGACTACTGTTAGAATCTCAGATGAATGAAAGTGGGTTTCTTAAAGATAATGTGGGAAGTATAAAAACGTTGCTGCTGGTGTTAGTTGCTGTCAAGTCAATTCTACCTCATGGTGACAGCATGTGGACAGAGTAAAACTGCTGGTAGGATTTTCAAGGCTGATACTCTTCAAAAATTGGTTGCCAGGCCAATCTTCCTAGGTCCCTCTTCTGTTGGTTCATCTGTTGGGAGTTGAGTGTTTAACTGTTTTTGCCACCCTGAAATGCTGTGTAATCAAATAATACTAGGTCTTTATTTCCCACCTCCCCAATGTTCAACCCTTATTCACTGTAGTAAGAGATATACCTTCTCCCACTCTCACAATAACAACAAGATGGACACAACCCAAGTGTCCATCAATGGAAGAAGGCATACATGAACCTATGGTACCCAACCCAGTGGACTACTGAACAATCTTAAAGAGCAACCCCGATCGGTGAGACATCTCATAATGCAGATGAACCTGGGAGAAGTTATGCCGAGTCAAATTAGACAAACACACACACACTATTGGATGTGACCCCTATGATACAAAATCAAGAACCTATTTCAAACTAAAATAAATATTCTTTGGTTGTTATCAGTGTTGGGAGGGGAAGGAAAGAGAAGTCACTGACTAGGGGGTTCAGCATGTGTTAACTTGAGGCAGGGAGAAGGCAATATATAATAACATATAATAAGAGGAAGGTGAGCAAAAAAATCATGAAGGCAGAGGAAGATAATGACAGGAGTGTAAGACTTACCAGGAACTTAAGTAGGTATTGTTATGTGCACCATCTTGCAATAACAGTCAATACACGTGTGTGTACATGTGTTTCACAGAGGATATTTGTACATGGGTGTTTGTCTTTGCTACACATATATTTGTGCATGTGTTGGAGCATACAAGAGTCAAAGTTACAAAACATATGTCTTCAATAGAGCCAATCACCTGGAGGGAACGAGTCCTGAGAGCTGTGAGCACCGAGACTAATCAGTACACCACAGAGCACGTAGACAGTGTTCTATAGCCTGCTCTGGTGAATGGTGACTGTGGTCTGGACCTTCACTTGTGGATGTGGCAGAACTCAAAATGAGAAGAAACAGCTGGAAATGCCCATTAACAAATGGAATGTGAAATGTCCAAAGTACAAATACACAAAAATTATATGTTGAAAAATTGAAATGGAAGACGTAAAAAACAATGTAGTAGGCACTAGTGAGCAGAAAAGGACTGGTTTCAGCCATTTTGAATAGCACAATCATACAATCTATTATACCAGTAATGAAAAATTGAAGAAGAATGGTATCACATCCTAGTCAGAAAAACATTTCAAGATCCCTCCTGAAGTATGCTGTCAGTGGTACAACAATATGCTAAAGGGAAGCCGCATTTACATGACTATAATTCCAACTTGTGTGCCAACCACTAATGCCAAAGATGGGGAAATTGAATAATTTTACCAACTTTGTAGTCTGAAATTGATCCAACATGTAATTAAGATCCATTGATAATTACTGCTGATTTAGAATGTGAACTTTGGAAATAAAGCATTGTTCGCTGAAAAATATGGCCTTGGTAACTAAAAGGATGTCAGAAATCCCACAAATTAATTTTGCAAGACTAACAATTTTCTCACTGCAAATACCTTTTTTCAAGAACATACATGTGAAACAGC
>NW_022111372.1:61652389-61654258 GCF_000313985.2 Echinops telfairi
CAGTATTTACCCAAGAACAAAGTTCAGAGAGGTTAACAAAGAAAGAGGAATTAGAAACAGGTAACAGGAGGAGGGCAAAGGATGAGTGTCGTTTTATTGTGGGTATTGCAATGAATGAAGCAAACAAATTATTGAATGAAAAACAGACGAAGTGCTCTGTAAACCTTCACCCAATTCATATAACTAAATAAATTGAAAAAATAAACAATGTAAGGTGGACACAATGAAATCTGTCAAGACCTGGAGCTGGAATAACTGGGGAAAAAAATTCAAACTTCCAGTTCAAACATCGCAGGGCAAAATATTGAACCAATGCAGGAAGTCTCCAAATTAGAGAGATGGAATATACAGAATCGCTGTACCTAAAAGAGTCGGTGCAGGGAAGCATTGTAGCAGGAAGTACATAATCCAGAGCTGCTGGCCTGGGAAGAAGCCGAGGGTGCCCTGAAGGCCTGTGTGAAGAGTAAGGCCCCAGGAGTCAACAGAATGTCACTGGAAATGCTTCACCCACTGGGGGCAAGACTGGGAGTTCGCACTAGTCTGTAGAAAAAGATTGGCATACCGCTCTCTGGCCAACCAATGTGAAGAGATCTACACTTGTACCATTCCAAAGAAAGGTGATCTGACAGATGGCAGTGATTCTTAAACAAGGCAGCAATGCCACGTAAAAGAATAATTCTGCTGCAGAGAATTTAGTACTCATTTGCAGCATCATTTTCATAGGCCTCCAGAGAGCTGAGCCAGATTCAGAAGAGTACGTGGACTGAGAGCTGCCATTGCTTAAGTCAGATGTATCATCGGTGGGAGCAGAGGGTGCCCAAAACAGGTTTACCCATGTTTTACGGGCTACGCAAGTTATTTGACTGTGTGGACCATAACACATTTTGGATAGCACTGTGGAGAATGGGAATTCCAGAACACTTAGTGCTCATGCAAAACCTGGGCATAGACCAAAAGGCACAACAATTGAACTCTGTTCACCTGGAGTGACAGAGGAAGAAGATTGGGAACAGGAGAAAGATCTGTAATATGTGGCTAATGAGACCTGTGGACCATCACCAGATTACATAATTTCTTGTGCTCTTTAGGCAAATATCTAGACACTGCCAACTCTTATTATATATTATTTAAGGAATGATTTTTAAATAACAGAGTCTGGAATCCCTGAGGGAAAGAAAGATGCGCTATGCCTTTTTATTTTTCTATCAGCCAAACAAGAGGTGCTGCTGGGATACGTGGCTTGATTTTGGGTTCCGACTCACAGCGACCCAACAGGACCGGAGGAATTGCTCTTTAGGGTTTCCAGGAGTGCTGCTGGTGTTCAGGACTAAACTCAGGACGGGGAACCACCCAGCTAGTCTGCAAAAACTAAGCATTACAGCCGAGAAAATCGCAATCAGCTCGTAGCAATGGGTTTGGTTTTAGGGTTTTTAAAAAGAAGATTTCCAAGATTCATGGAGAAGGCGATGGCTACATCTTTCTCCTGAGGAACAGCTAAAGGTTCTACCTACTTGGGGGTGAGCTCCTGAACACTTAACAATGGCTCCTTCAGGGCTACCTTGGAATATGGTAGATATTTTATAACTGTTTATAGTTATTCAATCTTTAACTAGATTCTTTACTTCTCTTTTATTGAGCACTGCACTATACCAAGATTTCTTGATGACACCGGAGGCTAAGCATTCAACTAATATTCCAAAATTTGGAGGTACAAACCCGCCCAGAGGAATCTCAGAAGACAGGCCTGGAAAACACCATTCCGTAATTGTACTCTGCGCAGCGCTACCCAGGGCTGTACAGTCACTACACAAGGATGCGTACAGAAAGGATGGGGGAGGAATTTGAGAACAATATATGTGTGTTCACTAG
>NW_022111372.1:61654826-61656827 GCF_000313985.2 Echinops telfairi
TTTGGAAGTGACAAAAGCCCCTTCCCAGGGAGCCACAAGACAGCCTCTCAGTAGTGAAGGTATATTTCCCTGCCCCCCTCCTGCCCCAGATTCCACATTCATGACACAGAAGCACAGTTAGAGATGAAAAATATGGTTCATTAGCTTGGTAGTGCAGAAAAAATATTATGGCTTTATTTAGCAGTTGCTTTTATGCTTTTAAAAACATGTTAATTTCATTTTTTATGTAATTGTGCATTAAATCATCTCAGACAATTGTGTGATTTGGAAATAAAAGTCCAACAAAATAAGTAAAAGCTACACTGTGGTTTTTTTCCTCACTGCTTTTTGTAGTCTGTTTTTATGTTTCTCAAGCATTAGTGTCTCCGATCCTTCCTGGGAAGATTAATCTGGAGGCTGATAAAGACTCTTTCCTTCCTGCGTTTCCTTCTCCCACCGTTCGGAGCTTTCCCCTGTGGCTTCTGTAGCTCCTACTCATGAATTACTAGCTCCAACATCATTTGGACTCCGAAGGCCTCATCATCCCTTAGTCTACTTCCTAATAGGACCCCCAGCTGGCTGAAGGCCTCACCATAATGGAGATATGCTAAAGAGACCTAAGGTGTCCAAGGGAAAAGATGACTCTGAATTTGCACTAGAATACATGAATACATGCAATGAATTGCATGCAGTATAACTAAACACCTAGGAGACATAGGCTTTCTTTTATTTCAAGAACATCGGTCCAGTTGACATGTGGTATTTTTCGTAGCGACTATCTTAAGCATTTGATCAGAAATTAGATTTGTGGATGCATGTTAACGGTGACAAATTTGGTTCCTTGAGTGGAATTTCTCTAACTTTACAGTAAGCTGCTGCTTCCCTCCCCACAAATGTTCCTCATATTAAAATGAACATGTCTCTTCCCCCTACTGTCTTTAGAGTGTTGGTGTAGATGATTGTTCTAAGAGGAGTCTCTAGGTGATGCAAACAGTCAAGTCCTCAGTTACTAAATGAAAGTGTTGGTGGTTCAAGTCCACCGAGAGGAGACTTGGATCAAAAGCCTGGCGATCTACTCCCAAAGATCACGCCAACGAAAACTCTCTGGGGCACAGAGTTCTATTCTGACATGTGTGCATTTGCCATGCATCGGAATCAACTGGATGACAACTGCTTTGTCGCTTGGATGTTAAAAGGAATGCCAATATTTCTTTTTAAAAAATGTAAAACCATTTTTCCTATTTCAAATGGTGTTAATACAACTTAAAAACGCAAAGCTTTCCAAAGGGCTGACATTCTTAAAAAAACAAAAAAATCACCAAAGATAAACTTCTCAAACAAAAACTAAAGTGTACATTAATATTATGCAAGCATGAATAGACACAAGAGATAAACAAACACAATCACTCTTGATTCAGTTGTAGTGCAACCCTCAAGACAGATGCAGGCATCTGCAGGTACACACAAACTAACCCATACAACAACCAAAGTGTGCATATATTGCCAGAGTTGAAATTAACTTCTGCCTGAGGCTACTATGAAATGTCAATTAAACTGCCAAACTTTCAAAGCGGGTGCTCTATCTTCCTGCCTTGGGGAGCGTTTGCATTCAATTTATTGTTAAATAAAACAGCCAACTTGGCAGCAGAGTTAGATTAACAAATTATAATGAACTTTTTTTTTACTTGAAAAAATAAGGTGAGCCAATATTCTTAAAGCATAAGTTTCACAGAGATTAAAGATTTTGAAAGAGCTTTTTTTGTTCATGACTATTTTCAGTTGAGCAGGAGAAAAATGAATGTGCCCACCAGCTTGTTTGAATTAAGCAGAAATATAAATGAGACTTAACGGAAAACAAACAATGGTTTTGGTTACATATTTCTTTTATTAACATGCACTATTTCAATAGGAGGAACTAATGTCCGAAGCCAAGAAGATCAACTAAATAGCTGTGACCTCAAATTTAAGTGCCTTTTATCCAAGGAATCCACTTAAATGTCCCCAGCCCCTATGTCTTCACCA
>NW_022111372.1:61657625-61659422 GCF_000313985.2 Echinops telfairi
TTCGATCACATTTTTAATAAATAAGTACATCATTTTAAAGGATTTCACATCTCAACATCAATTTAAAAAACTAAATAATTTACCATGAGGTTACCATAATTGGTAATAAAGTCAAAACCAAGAAAATATTACAGCGATTCTAGTGGGCAGTGCCCATGTTTACCAAAGTCTGTGAATAGCATGGGAAACTACTCCTCATAAGTTGATAAATTATATTGAATATTTTTATAGTAACTTTTCACATATATTAAATAATTTGAAAAAAAGATCTAATGGAAAATACATGTCAAGGTTTATTTATTTCCAGGTAGTAAAATATAAAAAGAAGGGCATCCACCTATAACTTCCAGTATCTTTTTTTCCCCAGTAGTACATATTACTTATGTAATTACAGAAAAAACATATTTTTCCAAGATAATTCCATCACAAATGAAATCTCTTCCTCTCTGAAATAGCCATAATTAAATCATTTGCATTCAGTGGTCCAGAGTAGGGGTCAGAGCACTTTTACTGTAAAGATCCAGAAAATAAATATTTTTAGCTTTGCAAAACAAGAAACTATTATATTATAAATATACTTCTATAACAGGAAATAAATCAAATGTGCACCTGTTATGACTAATGAAATTTTAAAAATAACACATCCATCCCTCACATTTTAGTATCGTTAGGTTTGAAAGTCCACCTGGTCTTCGTGTGAAAGTCCTGAGCTATGCAGAAATGGAGGAGGACCCCATCGACCCCCCAAATGGAGGATGACTACCTTGTTACATATCTGCCAGCCCACTGGTGAGCATGGCTCCGGCAGGCTGAAACACAACCTAAACCATCCCAGCCTGGTAATTCCCGTCTCACAGCTCTGCATTTGTCACATCCAGATCTACATCCTTAAAGCACAAAATAATCGGCTGGTAGATGTTTTACTATTGTCCTAGTGGAATGTCAGAAAGCTGCACCGCAAGTGAGGAGAGGGTGGACTGGTCACAAGGAGTACACATTTTTGAATACAGGTCTACTAATGCTAAGGACGGGCTTCCTTTGTGTGCACATGCTAACATCTTGCTTAATTGGGGTTCAGTTAGTGTTCCCTGTCATCCAAATTCATTGCAAATGTTCCTCTGCTAATGCTGAGTTATAAGAAGATTTTATTGTATTTCATCTTTGAAAATGGCTTTCCACACAGACAGGTGACACATGTGACACCTGACATGCTGTCCAGGGTAACTGCTTCTCTTCAGTGTACAGTGTGCCAAGCAGGGAGTGCTACATATGGTCGCTGCTGCGACTGCAGAATGCTGCCTCCATCCCACGCGAGCAGCCAGAGCCAGCTCAGAGACGAATGAGCAGGGTCGAGCTCCCATCAAAGTTTACTTATGAGACACTGAACTTTGAACTTCTAGTAATGTTTACATGTCACAGAGTATTTTTTGGTGTTTTGTTTCTCAACCATGTAGCCTGGAATCACTTAAGCCTTTTTTTAAATAGAAAAGTTATTGTTTTTAAAAGATTAAATCCATTCTCAGCTGGGGGCCATGCCAGAGCAGGCAACAAGCAGGATTTGGTCTGTGTGCTGTGCTTGGCCAATGGAAGCGCTCCTCGCTCAGATGCTGCAGGTCTCCTCTCTGACTGCACAGAACATATTTGTGTCGTCTTTCTAAAACAATTCAATGTCCTTTACTGCAAAGGTAGGTGGTTCAAATCTGCCAGCTGCTCTGTTGGAAAAAGATGCAGCTGTCTTCTCCCACAAAGATTACAGTCTGGGAAACCTTATTTGGGGTCCTATCAGTTAGAATGGGC
>NW_022111372.1:61661165-61668169 GCF_000313985.2 Echinops telfairi
TTGATGTGTGTATGGATTGCGATAACAGTTGTATGAGCCCCTAATAAAATGTTTAAAAAAAAAAAAAAAGAATACAAGATTATCCAGGTTCTGAGAGCCAAATGCAAAATGTGCCCTTCAGACAAATGACTATTATTTGTGAGATTTCCAGATTGTCAGGAACTATGCTAGATTGGACCCATTATTTCAACCTTTCCAAACAATATATAATAATATACACGAAAAATGGAATCTGACAACCAAGTACATTCGAGTTCCATCCCCCTCTAGTATAGTCATGTGGTATTTTTCCTGACTGGCGAGTTGGGGCTTCAGCATAAAAGGTGCTCTAAAGGGTGGTTGGGTGCTTTCGATTCAAGTGACCTCTGACTCAGTAATGTCCCAGTAGGGCAGAGTAGAACTGCCTCCGAAGCTGGAACCTCTGCTTAAGCTACTGCCACATGTAGACGCCATCTGTGGATTCAAAGCACTGGCATTTCAGTTAGCAAAGAAAGACATAACTGGAGCTACGTTCTGAAAAGTTAAGGGCATCTTTTACCTAGAAAATGTTTGATGGCCATTTAAAGGTGCTGAGAAGTTTATGAAACAAGAACAGTCTACCTCAAACATATTTTTAGTGTACGATTCTTAAAAAAAAAAAAATGGTGTTGTGTGAATCGCGTACAATGAAATCACCTGGAATCCTTGGTGAACTTCAGGCCCCTAGGTTCTAAGTGTTTCTAATAAACACAATAACTAGAAATCTAGAGTTTGTGAAACTGTTTCATGGAAAACATTGTATGGTTTTACTCTTTAATAGTTTACAAACATAATTCTGCCTCTCTTGCTCACTTTCTTGTGAAAATTAAATTTCTTCAAATAAAGGGGTCAGTATTTCTAAAGTTAATTTTGTATCTGGTTTTTAAAAAGGGCACATTTTTCTTATAATATATAATAAAAATTAATCAAAACTATAAAAGTCATATAGCTCTTGGCATAAACCTGCTTTAAAATTGGTGATGGACCATCAATTAAGGGTGGCGTCCAGGGAAAAGGAGCCTTTCTTGTCCAGAAGGTCATATGTCGGGCTGCTTCCCATGAGGGCAGTAGTTTGAATTCATCAATCACTTCCAGGGAGAAAGGTGACGTCTCTGCTCCCACAAGTTTTACAAACTCAGAAATCAGAGGGGCAGTTTTGCTCAGTTCTTTCAGGGTCACCCTAAGCCAGCTTGACCCCATGGCAGTGAGTTTTAGTTCCGTTTAGAGAAAGCCTCAGGTTGGCATGGAAGAGGCACGAGTGACAACTGGATCAAGTTTTCCAGAATGGAGGTATTCCCACTCAGATGTGCCAAAGAGAAAAGCAGGGATTTTTTTTTTAAAGGAAATTGAGCATTAACCACAAACCAAGACATTTCTTAATTACTCCCTGAAATTGCTTAAAGCAATACCATTCTTTGAAATGTAGTCTAATATGCTTGAGATATTTTTTTAATACAGATTCCTGGACTCATCCCAGACCGATTGAATCAGAATCTCTGCAGTGATGTCCAGAAATCGCTATTTTAGACCATCTGGCTCGCCATGCACTGACATGTGTTAAAATGGCTCATTTCCCAGGCACATGCTTCCTTTATTCCTGTTTCACACCTTCCTATTTATGGAGCTTTTATTCATCTCAGTAAACATGTTAGACCTATTATTATGACCCAGGACCCTACACATAGCAGGGAAATGAACTTGTCATGGTGACTCTCAACCAGTCCATCGTCCACCAGGGAACACAGATCAACAGACTACTGCAGTTCAGTGCGCTACACTTCATAATTCTAATAAACCAAAGGTGCAAAGAGAATATGGAAAGACTAAGATTTTTTTAAAAATGCTTGAGATAAAGATCAACTTCTTTCTTAGAGACTATTATGATCTGTACCTTTTATGATTTTTCATTAGATAAGGATATTCTTTACCCTAAATCATTAGTTATGGTTCAAATATTAGCTTTGACCACATATTTATTGTTGTTTTTTAAAAGTAATGAGCCATTTACAATCAAAATAATTGGTATACTACCAATAAGACTTTGCTTTTTCACTTCAAACTATTAGTTTGAAGGCTGAATCTATTTGACGGTTTTTTCTTCTCATAAATTTTTGTTACTAGATAAATTTGCATAAGCACACTCCACACACTCCGTGTTTTACCTTTAATTTTGTTCAGAAAGATCACAAATATATTACACTGCATTTTGTATACAATTTCACTTACTTAGAATCAATTTGAATAAAACTTAATAAAAGTTCTTACTCCCAAATATTCTGGTGCAAGAGAGTCAACATGATCATTCAAAGGGCAGAGCTTAAACCAAAGGCTAACTTAGCTCGTATTAGTTGTGTGGATTCTCAGACAACTTACTCAACGTCTTTAAGCTTCTGTTTCCTCTCATACCTATCTACTAGACTTAGTAACATACAGTGAGCACATATAGTACATTTGTGTGTGTGTGTGTTGTAGAAACATAGAGAGAGACAGAGAAACAAAGAGCGAGAGCGAGAGAGAGTGAGAGAGAGAGAGAGAGTGCCCTGGTGGTTTAGTGGTTCCTAGTTGGGCTGCCATCCTCAAGGTTCCCAGTTCAAAACCATCAGCTGCTCCTTGGGAGAAAGACTGGGCTTTCCACTCCCTTAAAGAGCTATAGTCTCAGACACTCAGAGGGCCAGTTTTACCCTGTCCTAAAATGCCACTATGAGTTAGCATCAATTCATTGGCAGTGAGTTTGGTTTTTAGTTTGATATATCTATAGATGTGTGTGTACATGTAGATTATATATAAAAGTAATCATAAGTATTTTACAGCACTGCAAGGATTATAGAAAACAAAGTGCATACAGTGATTAGTATAGAGCCAGGCCTATGGTAGTTGCTCAATGGCAATTGACAATGAGAAAAGAGACAAAAGCATAAAAAATTTGACATAAACAAAAAGGAAATTTGACATCAAAGCTAAGAACATAAAACAATTGAGGTCCCATATCACAAGAGCATGCAGAAAAGGTAAAATAGTGATAAATGGTTCATTCCTAATATGCTCAATAGCTTTACTTATTTTGTAATTAGATACAACTTAACTTCTGTGCTATTAATACAGTGGCTGTGCCAGCACCTCATTGATTGAGTGGACATCATTAGAATAAACACAAAATAGAGACCCACTGAAAGGTTATGAGTATTTCATCTGAACTCTGAAAATGTCAGGCCACGTCTGGCTGGCGGAGAGGGATAGGAAGCTCGTGTGCAGTCACCGTATGCTAATGAGGGGAAACAGTGTGCAGTCTGGGGGGCACAATGAGGTGCATTTGGGAGGAGAACACCGAGTGGATGCAGCTTCCTACTTTTGCAGTCTCATTAAAATATGCAGATCGTGTCATTAGGAGACAATTTCCTGGCAAAGCTTCTCCTAGAGTTCAGTTACAGGCACACAGTTGGCAGTCTTGAGGACAATGAGTTAAGCCACAGATATATTTTTCTACATAAAAACAAGTAAAAATAATAAGCGGCAGAAGCAGCTCTTTACACGCCTTATTTTCTTTTGCTCTATTTTTCACTTTTCTTTTCTTCAGGTCTGAGTTTATATTAAAGCACTGGCCCTAGCTTGTCATCCTAACAGCCTATCAGAACCATACTCTGCCCCTTTAGATTTTCAAAGTATTGCTCTTCCAATCTGGGTACATGCGCTAATGTGGTTAATGAGATACCATGGCACCCAGAGGTGTCATTCGGCAAGGTGACCAAGAGTAACTGTTAGAGTAAACAAACTATTTTCAAAAAGTATCCCAGTACACATTTCCTTTCAATCTCAATAAGGGGCATGCTAATTTTCATTTTATGACTTAGTTCACCTTGATTCTTTTGTATTTTTCTTCTTTTGCTAATTCTTTGGTTCTTCATTTTTTCCCTTTTTTCTCTTTTGTTCCTTCTTCCTTATTTCCCTTCTTTATCCCTTCTCTCCCTCTCTCTCATCTCCCTTCTCTACACCTGTGTGTCAGGTGTGTGTGTGTGTGTGTGTGTGTGTGTGTGTGTGTGCGCACGGTTTCAGAAACTGTTCATTTTTCCAGGAGTGGACATCCTCATCTATCACCTCTGGAGTAACTGATGAGTTTGAACCTCTTGGTTTATAGTTAGCAGCCCAGTGCCTGACACACAGCACCACAACACATGTGCAATGTAATATAGTCTTCATGCATATGGATGATTTAACCATATATTATATATATGTATTAATAATATAGTCCATTCTCTTTCAATTTCATTTTCTACACACTTTTGGAAGTCTGCTTGTGTTTGTGTGTGTGCACATACCTTTTCATTTTGTACAGAAGGGGTAGTTGAACAGAAAAAAGAACATTTTAAAGACAGTCTTAGCAAGAGTCCTACTAAAACCTCCCCAATAAACACTTTTGACATGAAGTCCTAGTGCAGGTGCTCATTTTGAGGAAAAAGGTGATGAATAGGTATATAGATAATAATAATAAGGCAAACACTATTATGTTAATAAAATATTCAAAGTGATACTCTTTTTGGTATTCAAAAAATAATCAGGCAAATAGGTGATCAACTTGATATTTTTGTGTGTGTGCACTTCAACAATATTATCTTCATAAAGTTTTGAAGGTCTTTTTACAAAACTGAAATCTATTTATACAGGCTATGGGAAGGACTTTTAAATAATACAGTGTTTGTCATTTTTCTTGGTCTTATAAACCTGGAAAATATCTTTCAAATATAACTCGTAGAAAACAAATGAAGCAGCCATTTCTGGTGAAGCTAAGCAATACTTGCCTCTATGATGAATGAGAAATAGACAAATAAAAGTGATGATGAGTTCTTTCAACTTGGAGCACGATTTCCCAATACAACATTACTGATAAATCAATCAACTCCTGTGTCCCAGAACCTCAGATTGAAAGGTCTGAGAACCTGCACTAGATAATATTGCAGCTAAAGAAATTGAGATTGGATGTAAATGTGAAATTAAACCATCTCTAGAAATTTGTGTTACGTTTTCTGAGAAAATATGTAGTATTTGATTTAAAACATTTTAATTCAATAAAGTGAGAATTAAAAGCAAACACTTAGCCCTTCAACTACATTTCTAAAACTTTTCATAATGAACTGCACCAAAATGTTTTTTTAAAGGTCATATCATTTAGCAAGCAGGGGCATTTTCCTGCAATCATTTTATATCCTTAATGTACAAGATATTTATTTCTTCTTAAGGCCTGCTAAGGGGAAAAAAACCCCCAAACTTATGGGACACTGAGAGTCAGAGAAATGGATAACCTGTATAAATTTCACCGCCGCAGGCAGCTGCATTGCGATGAGCACCCAGATACCTTGTGACGCTCATGATCTTTCCACACACTGATGTCACTGAGCTCTTCCTACGGTGCTGACATTGTCCTAATAATCCCTTGGTTACCAATTCCACAGAAACCTAATTCAGGCTTCATTTTCCAACAGAAAAATAATGAAACATCTAAGGTCATCGGGTGACATGTGACATGCCGACACGTGATCCGAGTCTGGTCCCGAGTCTGCACTCTACCCCACTAGTTCACCCCACCTTTCGATTGTCATTAGAATTTAATTTGCTTGACTTCACCATCAAGGTGTAGGCAGTTCTATGAAACCACAAGGGTCATTGTGGAAACTCTAAATTACTCATTCCTATACAAGGATGCAAGTGAAATATATACCTATGAAAACATAACTGAAATGGAATTTTCAGATAGTCAAAATGTAATATTAAAATATGCAAGGGTATCCTACAAATGGATTTGGGGTTTCCACTTTCATCTCTAGCCTTCTACAAATTGTGTGTTCAGAAGTTAAGCTGATATCACTCCCTCCTCTGGATTTGAATTTTATGATTTACATCCTTAGATCACACAGGCAAGTGTGCTTCTTCCCTTAGCACTTAGTTGATGCTTCACTTGTTTGGCTGTTTAAGACAAGCCTTTCCATAATCTTTTGGCATTACTTTATATAATTAGACCAGGTAAAGCATTTGGAGGGTAGAAGTGTACCTGACATCTGGCTTATCGATATCAATTCTGGGCTGTTGATCTTGAGTCTCTCTCCCATCTTGTGAAATTAACTATCAGATGATGCCCCTGTATCATTTTTATAGCTTACAATAATAAGTCTATAAAGAACTGTACCTCAAAAGTAACCATTAAAATATGAAGGTCATTTTTTGAAGAAAATATTAAAAGTAGTGGTGGGAACCTAGCAAACATTAACACACATATGATAGTGCTACCAGCCAACAGCTAAAAGGGAACTTTATTTTTTCTTATTGTATTTGTTTCCAGACTTCTCATTCCCACCACAATTAGTTTATTGTTCAGTGGAGACACAGAAAACTTATTAAGCTCCGCAAGGTCACAAACAAAGTCTAGGCTGTTCTTGGGAAGGGGACGTATATGTTCCTGAACACCAGTGAGGTCCTATTGCTTTCTGCAGTGGATGGGTCCATGTGGAATGAAAGAATGCTCTTAAGCAAATTCCAATTATGGTTTATTAACTTCACACATACATTTATCTTCCAGTTTCTAAAAATAGCAGAACCAATTACACTGTCTGTTTAGGGCTAAGGCATTTTTTTTTGTTTTTGGTTTGTATATTTACTTCTAATTTTTCTACAGATACAACCTCTATATACAAGAGATGGAATATCGGAGCCATAAGGAGAAAGGAAGAACCACATCTTGCTACCTCCACCACTGAAAGGCAACTGAAGCAGGAGTGTTTGTTTTTTGGTCTGTTCCTCAACATATACTACACCATTCCCAGCCAAGCAAATGAGAAAAGTCCATTTTAGGGATCATAGCTAATGGTGAAAGTTTGTTATTCTGTACTGTTTCTAATTTGAAATAAAAATCTTATGAATTCTATGTTCTATCCACTGTCAAAACAAGATGAAATAATTACAGCAACAAAAGTAGTAGGCTTGTAAAAGGAGGTTGAAGA
>NW_022111372.1:61668501-61670518 GCF_000313985.2 Echinops telfairi
AGTACTATGTCAAACGGCAGCAGCAGCATCCCTAATGGCAGACAGCTTTCAGTGAGACTAGGAAGAAAGACCTGAGCTCTACTTCTTAAAAGTTAGACATTGCACACCTCACCGATCACAGCAGAGTATTGTCTGACGCAGTGCTCACCAATGCGCCTCTAGGTTAAGAAACTCACCGGCATTGTGTTAATTCTGACTGGAGTGCCCCTATGGAGCAGAGAATATGGCTCCTGTGTTTCTGAAACCGTCACTGGAGCAGGAAGCCCCCCCCCCTTCCCCCACGGAGCGCTGGTGGTTAAAGTAATGCCTGTTGCTGGCAGTCTAACTCGCAATGCCACGCGCTCCTTTGCTGGGTTAAACTCAAACCCAAACTCCCTGCCATCGAGTCAATATAAACTCAGGGAGACCCTATGGGGCAGGGTTAAAAGACATTCACATTCAAACTGGCGGTCACAATGGACATACCCCTGCTCATGAAGATGGCACAGAGCCAGAAGGGGTTTTGCTATGTTGTAAGAGGGTAAGTTAAAAAAGCATTGCTATAAAATTAAACAAAATTTTATTTTAAAAATATTTGAACGAGGAACTATTGTTCATTGACATATAGGGCTTCACACTTCTGCATTCTTCAATTTATATTTAATTGAAATAGCAGTTTGATCATCCTCAATGAACTCAAATTATGCTCCTTTTACATGATCAGGGCTGTTAATTAATGGATGGGGTGAGATGTCCCAGTGAAATTTTCTCAGTTCTTGCTGTCCTTGAAGATTGAGCCCTTACAGTGCTGTGATTGGGGGTCGTGGGGGCAAGAGGGCGGAGTTTCCTTGGGGCAAACTTCCTAGCCATTTCTTCATCGAAACTATTTTCAACTTCTTTAAAACTTCTTACTAATAAGCCTCCATGACGGTCTCACGCCCTCTGCTGAAACTTACCAAGGTTACCCCTTTGATAGATTACCCCAGTTTAGAACTTCTTTTTTTTCATATTGTAAAAGTGTATTTTACAAATCTTTTTTAAATCATTTTATTGGGGGCTCATACAATTCTTATCACAATCTATACATACATCCATTGTGTAAAGCACATTTGTACATTTGTTGCCATCATCATTCTCAAAACATTTGCCTTTTACTTGAGCCCTTAATATCAACTCCTCATTTTTCTCACTCCTTCCCCACTCCCTCCTCCCTCATGAACACTTCATAATTCATAAATTATAAACTAACCTCTCTGCCTTGAATTGAACTGGCTTCAGCAGATTCCTCTCAGAAGTGACTGCTTTGATTGAACTTTTATTTTGAAAGTGCCCTAATAAGACTAAGAGGAGCTCTTAGTGGCATCATGACTACTTGTTGGGCTGCTAACTGCAAGGTCCATAGTTCAAAACCACTGGCTGCTACAAGGGAGACACAGGAACATTTCACTCATGTTCAAAGCCACCAGCTTTCTACCCCTGTAAAAAGTTACACTCCCTAATTCACACTGTCCTATAGAGTCACGATGAGTCACCATGAGCGTATTCCTGAGAGCACTTGATTATAGGCATCCATCTACTATATTGACACATTTCAACATATTTTCTTGTAATACGTTCATGCATGTACAAACGTGACTTTCGAGGTGTCCACCTATGTGGAGTCACTGGGGATCAAAGCTGATTCAAAGGCAAGTATTAATAACACTCTTCTGACTGCAGTACCATCAACTTCCCAAACCCCAAGATGCCCCATAGCTCAAACAACGCTCAACCAGTGCGAGTCCTGCCCATGTCACTGGGAGTTATAGATCAAAAAAGAGAGTCCTGAAACTCACGCTCAGAGAAAGAAAAGGATTTGCCTTAGATCACACGATCGTCATTAACCTACCGCATCTTGAGACATAATCCACTTCTCTTTACACTATACCAAAAGGCTGCCAATTGGCGATGACCTTTTCTTCCTGTAGATTGTCAACATAAACTCTTGCCCTTTACATGGCTCGAGGTCCCACGCTCGTGTGCATCACCACCCCCTCTG
>NW_022111372.1:61671538-61789230 GCF_000313985.2 Echinops telfairi
TCTTTTCAGATTACTGAGTAAAGGCAATTCCTCTCAGTTCCTCCTCCATAAAGCACATCATCATTTCGAGAAATAGCTCCTGATTTGATTAGCCAAAACAGAGTATTTTATATTGGTTCTTTAGTCCCACAAATAGAAAAGAAAATCTTTTTTTTTTAATTGAAAAACAAAAAATAAAAAGAAAAGAAACACAAAGAGATTTTGAGGAATTCTCCTCTATCCACAAGCAAAAAACCAAGCATTGGGCATACAGTCCTTGAAGTCTGAATGTGTCACAGTTTGTAATTTAAGAATCATACTGGAATTTCAGAAATTTATTTACAAATTAAAGGTCCCTGGGTGATCAGCAGGGTTTGGGTTCAACTATTAAACTAAAGGTTGGTTGTCCCAGCCAATCCAGTGATACTGCTGAATAAAGTCCTTTCAATATATTCTGTAAATACTCCAGCTAAGAAAACCCTAGAGATTACTTTGACTAGGTAATATATGGGATCACCATGAGTCAAAATCAACTCAACTGCAAATGTTTGTATTTATTTGTTTTGTTTGGCGTTTACTGACCCATTACAAAGTACAGTGTTGATCTATAATGCTACAACCATATACACTGAGCAATTACATTTGTCAATACAGATCAATCTAATTTCTGTGTTTAAGACCTAGTAACTTTATGTGTTGATCATCATCTATTACTGCAAGACCTTCTATGACCGGCTTCTTAGAGCGCATGGCAGACAGTCTGCGCTTTCGTGTAGTTCTAGCCCATTCAGAAAGCTTTGCACTCGCAAAGAAGTGCCATAGCACGTCTTTTGTAGCACACTACATCTTACCGACCACAGTATCCTTTTAGTGTGGCAACAACTTAAGCTGTTAAACTTATAGAGATGATTTTTCAAGGTGACACCTTTTTGGAAAATATTACATGTCCAGGAATTACAAATGAACATGAAATATTTTCCCCAAAAGACTCCATTTAAACAAATGAACAGTTAATGATAGTAGCTGGAAGTATAAACAATAGACATAGAAATTACCACTCGTCAGTCAATTTGCTCTCCTCGGGTGCCTTGTATATGGCTGTGATGCTAGAAGCTCTGCCAACTGCACGGCACGTACCTGCAGAGCCAGCCCTAGAGCTCCCGTATGAACACAAACTGGGAAGAAGTCTGTAGTGAGGCGAAGAACTTTGTTACATGTTATTGTATATAGTGTAGTCAAATAAAGCACTTGGAAGAAATGGTGAATACAGAATCGAACAGCATGCTTAAGAAGGCCAAGTATAGGCTTGGCAGAAGATATTTCTATATGTGTGTTTACTTATCCTGCAAATATATTCACTAATGTGATTGAGTGTAAAGGGGCCAAAGTATGGAAACCTCTTAGGCATAGCCCAATACTCAGGGCAATGAGCCATGTGTCCTGGGCGGTCAGGGCCATCGTCACAAGGACACAAAGTCACTTGCCTTAACATAGTCCACGAAGACAATGGATTATGTGCTAATTTGCTGAGTAACCAATGAGGTCTTCAAAGCGCCTCATGAGAGCTATTTAAAACTAGACTAAAGGGGGAAAATATGGCATCAGGATGAAAGGAAGGCTTATTAGCAACTTATGATATGTCGATGATAGAACCTTACTTGCTGAATGTGAAGAGAATTTGCAGCACTTACTAAGGAAAATCAAAGCCCTTTATATAAATTACCCAACATAAAGAAAACCCGAATCCTCACATTTGGACCAGTAAACAACATCATGGTAAAGAATGGGGGACAAGCTAAAGTTGTTAATGATTTCATTTTACCTAGATCCACAATCAACACCCATGGAAACAAGTCAGGAAATCAAACTGCATCGGTGAAGTCTGTGAAAGAACAACCATATCCGTGTCCGAACTCAGCTGTGCGTGTCTCCATCCAGAGCATTTCAACGGCCTCATGTGCATGTGACGCCATGACAGTGAATCAGGAAGATGGGAGGCTTGATGGCAATCTGGGGTTGGTAAAAAGTATTGGCAGCCCAGACAGCAGCCGGGTTGTTCTTCAGATGCAGGGTGGTGAGACTGTCTGACTTCCTTAGGAAACGTTCTCACCGATGGCCTGGCCCAGGTGAAGCCGGGGCTCCGTGAAAAAGAGAAAGCGCATCCATGAAAGGACTGAGAGAATGGCTGCAACAATGGGCTCAAACACAGCCTAGTGGTGAGGCTGGCCCAGGGAGGGGCAGGGTGCCTTTTGTTGCACACCCATTTGCTGTGGGTGAGAAGCTACTTGAGGGCACGAACAGCAAGAGCAGAAATAGTATGGAAGATAACAAACACAGGATACGGAAAGTTTATAAGACAAGATAAAGCAAAACCCATTTTCTTTCTTTCTTTTTAAAAAAAAATAAAATCAAGAAACCTCTTTCTTAGGAGAATAACCCTATGATTCCAGTTGTGGTTGTACCATACCTATTTTCTCATCCAAATAGTTTTTGTTTAGTAAACTTGCATAACTACAAAATCATGATGTCATGTGTTTGCTAAAATAATCTCTGTTTTCAACTGCTAATAAAAATAGACTACATCTAAAAATATAAAGGCCAAAGCGTAAAATAGAAACCTACCTAGCAATCAGAAAAATAATCACAGAAGCGACTTTTTAATAGCTAATGACTCATTAAGTCTGATACTTGCATCATAAACCTTGTAAGCCCTTTGAAAATGGTGGCCCCGATTAAAAGGTTACACACAATAAAAAATGTTCTAGAAAATGTCAGAAAAACCATAATTTACTATTAGATATCAGAGGTTCTGTCTAACATATTGTATCTAAACTTCAAATTCAGAAAATTGATTTATCACATTAATTTAATACTTTCTTGGGGAAATAACAAATGCTTATCATACTCAGGCTGTAATTAAAAAACACACAATTGCATATCCTCTTTTTATACTGTAAGAAACAAAATGTGACTTCTGCATTTAAAAATAAGTGTTTAAAGTAACCATCAAACCTGTTTATTAAAACCTAATTACTCAGACATGAAAATAAGCATTTTGATTCAGTATTGGGACTAATCCTGAGTTTGATGATCTTCCTATCACTCCAACTTCAAATTAAAATGAAATAAAAAACACACAAACTTTTACTTATTTTTATCTGTTGTAGAGATTAAGCACTCCTGGTAGAGTATCTGACAGAATAATTTAATTAGGGTAGTGTTTAAAAGTTCCTATGCAAATATTAAGCACTTCTCATTTGGATACAGAACAACAGAAAGTCAGAATTAAAGTATATGATTATGCATCATTTAGGAGGACAGAGTTGCTTGTAAGTGGAACAATTTGAATATGTCAGTATACACCATTCAACTGGATACAAAAGAACAACACTTCCATCTCGGAAGTGGCCCACTTTTCCAGGATTGTTTGCTTGCTTTTCTGGTGCACATTAAAAGTCAGAGCTGCTGAATAGTGGAGACACTACAAAGAAAATATCTAAATGCAGAAAGCACACATTTTAGTCAAGATTCATTTTTTTGATTCAATGTACAGATTGCTATAAATTGTGTATTTATAGTAGAAAAGTGGTGTCCAAGTCATATATCTATATCTAGATATATCTAAATAGAGAAAGTTCTGTATTTGCTAGCTAATTTCATCATCCAGAAAGCATCATTACAAATTTTAGAATAGTATTATTAAGCACAACTTTGTCTGATAGTTTTTTAAAATGGGCAGATTTGGGGCTTTATATTTCTAAGAATTAAGAAAAATAATAATCTCCTCATAGAAAGCTATTCTAGGCATAACACATATATGCTGTACGCTTATATATATATGTATGCATATACATATATTCATATATAAATCCTCAAGCCTCATTATTAAATTCAGATTATCCATACACAATGAACACATGGAATTTTATATTTCTCTTCTTGCCCCTACTTCTAACATTGTAAGATCCACGTTATGTTTAACTTCTCAGATTAGAATGCATAGACATGTTACTGTTGCAAACTATACTAATATTACTGCTTCTGAACATCCAAGGACACCTGGTCGTTGCTGCTGCTGTTGGGTGCTGTCCAGTCGATTCCGGCGCACAGCGATGCTCTGTGCGGCAGAACGGACACTGCCTGGCCCTGCACCGTCTCACAAATGCCATGCGGCAGCCCCTTGCTGCAGCCACCGTGTCCATCCATCTCGTCCAGCATCGTATTCTTCTTCTCTGTTCCTCTACTTACTGAACATGACTGATCTCGCCCAAAACACGGCAAGGGTCTCTAGTCCTTTGTATACTCATTGTGGGCCATCTTACCAAGGGGGCAAAATTGCTTATAATATGTCAATCAAATATCCACCAGTTCATAGAATTATTTCTTTTGATTAGGAATTTGGTGAACTAATTTTTCTAGGTATATTCATTAAGTATCATTCTTGAATAAATATTTGATAAACTCTTCAGTAGATATCTGAACGCAATATTTTATTAAAACCATCACCATCATCTTACATCAAGTACGGCCAGTAGAATAACCTAGAGAATAAAATTTTATTTCAGCTGAATCAATATAATGGTTTTCGGTAAAATATACTTTTATCTTTATCACAATTCTTGCCTTGTGTTTGCTGTATCAAATCTGAAAGCAAATAAATGCATTCTCCAGCACTTGTCTCTAGTTTGTTTCACTGTGATGGCTAGTGTGTTGCCATGATGCTGGAAGTTAGGACACGGGTACTTCAAATACCAACAAGGTCACCTACAGTGGAAAGGTTTCCACTTAGTCGTCCAGACTAAGATTGTCTGAACAAGCCATGGTGAGCTCCCTCTGAAAAAATTAGCCACGTCAAACCTCCTGGATAGGAGTGGAATATTGTTTGTTAAAGTGCTAGAACAGGAATCCTTCAGGTTAAAAGGTGCTTGAGCTATGCCTAGGGGGGAGTTGCCCCTTCAAAAGAGACCAACTGCTATCTAGTTCATTCTCACTCACTGAACGCTATAGAGGGTTTCCAAGACAGTAGATTCCCATGGGGCAGGTAACTTTTCTTTGTATGAGTCTCATGGTTTCTAGTGCTCACTCAACAGTACCATTAAGGATAATTCTTTTTTTTTAAATCATTTTATTGGGAGCTGGTACAACGCTTATCACAATCCATCCATCCATCCATTGCGTCAAGCACTTTTGTACATTGGTTTCCCTCATCATTCTCAAAACATTTGCTTTCTGCTTGAGCCCTTGGTATCAGCTCCACACTTTCTTCCCCCTCCCTCACCACTACCCCCTCCTTCATGAACCCTTGATAATTTATAAATTATTATTACTTTGTCATATCTTACACTGTCTGACGTCGCCCTTCACCCACTTCCCTGCTGTCCGTTCCCCAGCGAGGGGGTTATATATAGATCCTTGTAATCTGTTCCCCCTTTCTCCCTCACCTTCCCTCCACCCTCCCGGTATCACCACTCTCACCACTGGTCCTGAGGGCTTCATCCGTCCTGGATTCCCTGTGTTTCCAGCTCTTATCTGTACCCGTGTACATGCTCTGGTCTAGCTTAATTTGTAAAGTACAATGGGGATCATGATAGTGGGGGAAGGAAGCATTCAAGAACTAGAGTAAATTATATGTTTCATCATTGCTACACACTAGCCTGTGAGATCACAAGGCATCGAAGGTATCATGTAACAGGCATCGAAGATCAAAAAAAGCATAGCATTAAAGGTAATTCTTAATCAGAGTTAACGTTCATGAAATGGATGAACTAAAGCTCTCTGGACCTTCAAAATAAAACAAAATAGCTTCAGTATCTAATAATAACTAGAATTAGTAGTGTACAAAATATGAATCAAGGAAAATTGGAAGTTGTCAAAAATGAAACTGAATGCATATAGATAGATCTTCCAGTGAGTTGAAATGGACCGGCTGTGTCGCTAGGGGCATGTGGAGGATGTGGACCACCCCAAGTACCACCATCAGAGGAAGTTATACTGATGACTATCCATAAAATTTGTGTAGTGTTTCAGCAGAACTTTAATGTTTTAAATATATACCCGTAGTTGCTTATAAGGTCAACAAAGTTTTTGTAATCTCAGTTTACATGTATCAGTACAACCTATAAGTCTGTGTAGTTTGTTTTGATACTCGCATTGATATTGTCCACCCCAGTGGGGTTTCTGACCTTCTAATCCATTGCCGTCACTCTTGCTCTTAGTCAACTAAAATTACACTTGAATCACGTGGTTTTCTCCACACATAGTTCCTGATAGTATTTTTACAAAAACTATAAGTGATTTTGTTAGAGGCCATGACTAAGAGTTGTGAAGAGTCTGGTATGGGAGGAGGCCCATTGTTGAGTGGTGTGTTGGAGAGAACAGAATGCCATGTATTCCTGCTCTTAGCGACACCAATCCCAGTGGTGACATAGAAATGAACTAACCATTTTGGCCATTTAAAATCAAACAGTCCTCTGGTCTCTTATGACAGGAATTACAAAATTACCAGAAATGGCATCCCATCCATGCCATCCAATCTCAAAACAAATTTTCAGGATCTATTCAGAAATACAAGACTGTCATTGATAAGATAATATACATACTTCTATAATGAAAATAAGTTAATATGATTATTAGTCAAATTTATACATCAAACACCAATGCCAAAGATAAAGAAATTGAATATTTTTCTTACAAAATTCTGCAGTCTTATTAGAGCAAATAAGCAATCAAGATGCATGCTGAAATTGTTTATGACTGAAATGTTACAGTTGGGAACACATTAAGAAGGATTAGGAGATAGAAAATATGGAGTGACAACAGAAATGGAGAACATCGATTATTGCAAATACCTTTGTAAACAACTTACGAGGCAGCTATAAATGTACAGCTCACCATATTTTAAAACAAAACAGGGAAAGAATCAACAACATCTGTGGAATGGGATCATCATTAGCTAGATATCACCAGTTAGGACAAGGCTCAGGGTTGAGTGTGGAACAAACCATCAATTACTCAATCGGAAATCCAAGTTTAAGCTGAAGGAAATGAAAACAAATTCACAAGAGCTTCAGTATACCCCATGTGGATGTAAAGAGCCTCCCCTGAAGGGATGGGATGCATTAAACACTGGGGACAGAAGACCAGACCAGCCAGGGGGTGACATCAAGAACAGCACAGATGCAGGAAGTCAAAAGTCATTTTAAAGGACAGAAGTGAAAGACTGAAATAAACGGCAGAGGAGACTCTGAAACTTGCTCTTGAATATAGGTCCCGAAATGAGTGGAAGGAATGATGATGTAGAAGTACTGGAGAGAAGATTTCTAAGGTGACTTGCGAAAACAGAGCATTTCAATGAAATGGGCCAAGACCTGAACTTGGAAGAGCAATTGGGAAGAGCAGCCTCAGCAGTTATCAAGCTGCAATAACTGAAGAAATAAAGTCCCAGTCTAGAGTTAAAATTTTGAAGGATTTGACAGGCCAAATATTTAATGATGCAGGAAGCATGCAAAGAAAATGCTAGAATTAGAGTTACGGAACCAGAAAGAGCTGGTGGACATTCAGCCAGCCATCTTTGAATATGACATATGATCAAGAGAAAGTGGTACTGTAGGAAGGAGTCTATGCTGCGCTGAAAGCGCTGGAGCAAAATAAAGCTCCAGGAATTGACAGAGGACCACTCGAGATGTTTTAGCCAACCGACACAACCCAGGAAACACTTACTTGTCTGTAATAAAAAATTCAGAAGATTGTTACCTGGCCAATTGACTGGAAGGGATTCATAATGTGCCTATTTCAAAGAAAGGTGATCCAGTACCATGCAGAAACTATAGAACACTATCATTAATCGCAGGAACCCTGGCAGCACAGTGGGTCTTTCAATTGAGCCACTAACAAAAATAGCAGCAGTTCAGACCCACCAGTAGCTTTGTGGGAAAAAGATGAGGCAGTCTGCTCACATAGATGTTTAAAGTCTGAGAAACTCCAAAGAGCACACTGACTGTGTTCTAATGGTGGCTGGCCATGAGTCAGTTGACTGGTACTAGAAGACTTTTGGGGATCATCCCTAATATTATATCCTTGTGAAATGAGACTGAAAATAATTCAAAGAGAGTCGCAACAATACATTGATATGGAGCTGCCAGAAATTCAAGTTGAAATCAGAAGAGGAAGTGCACTGAGGGATATCACTGCAGATATAACATGGATCTTGACTGAAAACAGAGAATACCAGAAATAGGGTTGCCTGTGTTTTATTGACTATGCAAAGGCATTTTTCTGTGTGAATCATAGCAAATTACAGGTAACATTGAGAAGAATGGCAATCTCTATTGGAGGAAGACACCTTAGGAACCTATAATATGCAGAAGAACCTTGCTTGTTCACTAAAAGTGAAGAAAATTTGAAGCACTTATTTATAAAGATTTTTTAAAGTGCAGCTTTCATTAGGAATTATTCCTGAAGTTATATACATAGATTCAGGAGCCCTGGTGGCAGAGTGGCTGTGCACTCGGCTGTGATCCTCAAGAGTGGCACGTTGAAACCGTGAGCTAGTTATGAGGGAGAAAGTAGGCAGACTTAGGAAGAATGAATGATCTTGATTATGATATCAGTAAGGAATGATGAACATCCCATGGACGGCCAGAAGGATGAACAAATGTGTCTTGGGAGAGCTAAGTGTAGCTAGACGGATCCTTAGAAATGAGGACAGCCATGCTTTGCACCTACTGTCAGAAGGGACCAGTTCCCGAAGAAGGATGTCCAGCTTGGTCACGTAAAGCATCAGGGTGGATTGAGGGTGGATTGAGGGTGACTGTAACAATAGTTCCGGTGAGAGTCCTGTTTCATGCTGCTGTACGTCTGCCCACCAGACATCAACAACCATCAGGGTTCATGAGATTTAGCAGGTATCTCATCGTGGACATTTTAAGGGGAGGTGTTGAAGACCTCTCTAAAAAGGCTTAGAGCCTAGGACTGCTTTTTTCCTTGCTCCCCGAAACCAGGTAAAGAATCATCCATCCTACATTTTTCTCTTAATGTAAATATTTTATTTTTCCAGCAGGAAGCACACGTGTTAGGAACCAATGTGTTGAACGTGTTGCTATATCCAACTTTTGGGTTGATTTTCTCAAAACTGATGATGAAACCTGTTTCCCTGAGTGCTGCTTGCCTTATTACATATAATAATTGCATACAGCTCAAACAGGCAAAACACCCCAAGTCCAAACTAGTTCGTGTGAATCACGAAGTTGGTACCCACTCCAAAGGAACCGGAGATTTGCTCAGAAGAGAACAGGCAAACACACCTAGGGACACTTTGCAAACTAAAGCAGAAGGTCAAAAACATAAATAGGCAGTTATGTTCCTATGTGAGAAAGTGAAAAATGTACTTACCAAATTTTTTTTTCATTAAAAACCATGGAAAAGACATGTTTCACATGAAATTTCCAGGTGTCTTTATGGTTATCCAATGGAAATAGCAAAGAGCTGTGAGTTTTGAATATATACTCCAGGTGCTATCAGCATCATCCAAAATGTCAATGACTGCTGTAAATATGATGAGTGAGACACGCCTAACATGAGAGCATGCAAGACAGGTGGCACACGATGTGAACTGAGACACATGTGAACTGATGTGAACGATGGGAACTGAGACACATGCAGGTTTTCATACACCATTAATTCAATTCACCGTTTGGGGTGATGGATACCGTAGATTGTGGGGTTAGGAGTCTTGAATGGCTGTGATAGGGAGTTTTACTGTGGTTCTCAGAAACTTGGGGACTTTCAAAGATTCATTGGTCCACAGGAAGAAAGCCTTATTGGTAAGAATCAGCTTTACTTTCTCCCCAAGGGCTTTTTACTTTTTTTTTTTTACTAATAATCAAAAGTGTAGGGACTATCCTCAATCAAGGTGCTTATAAGAAATTAGTTACCATTAGATCACGCTTTCTTTAGTAGGAAGATCGCATTCGGGTCAATATCATTAAGGACCAGAATCTTTATTTAGTCATGTGCACTAAGCATTTATAGACTTTGGATGAAGGCAGATAGTGACAAAGTCCAGTGTTCTCATTCAGTTCCTCTGTCGCTTTAGACACGCTCCTTATCCAAGCTGACCTCCATCTATCAAACCAGAATATGACTACCTTCCCGGGGTGGAGGTCCAAGGGAGATCATGCAGATTGCAGAGCATGGTGTTTGGAGCCAATCAGGGGCTCAATTCCTCCCTTTTTCTCCTTCACCATCTCTTGCCCTTATTTAAAATGGAGGGGAGGGTGGGTAGGAGGAAGTGTGCCTTAGAGAGAGCATGTTGAGTTGCTGCTTTTCATCTTTAATTGAACAAGCAAACACATTAATAACTTCTCACAATATGTCAAAGGACTCAGTTACAAGAAAGGAACTGCATTAGACAGTGGAAATAAGCATGCACATAAACATTCACTGAACATGGAACTGTTTGCGTGTTGGTACCTAGCACTGTGCAGAAAGCACATCACAGAGCAGTTGTACTTGACATCACCTGTAACTTGAGCATCCCTAGCAGTGCATGGCTGTCTTAACTGGAGATGTTTGGAATCTTTTTGGATCTGTGTTTTAAAATATTTCCTGGAATAACAATCTCAATGTCACAAGAAGTGCTGAGATACTTTACTGGAAAAGTTATGGATCATAATCAGGTAGACTCAACTAAGCATGCTATGCATGCTGATTATCCAGATTAAACATGAGTAGTTCAGCACATTCGCAGTACATGCATGCTTATGCCTTGTTTGGGGTTTTTGTTTGTTTGGTTTTTTAGATAATTTTACTTGGAGAGGAAAGCAGGAAAGATTCTCTCGTTAATACTAACAAAAAGAATTTGAAAGCTAAAATGGCAAGCAATCTTCTCCTACAGAGGTGATTGACTATAATCTCCTTTAAATGAATGCAGTCAGACCTAGTGTGAAAGGACAGGGGTCTGTCTTCAGTTTCTTCAGAACATGCTTATAAATGTTTTGGTTGCATTCACTGAAATGGGCATATTGATACTTTTTTCATTCTTAACACTAAAATGAAAGTGAGATCATTCAAAGCCTTCCCGTAGTAATGCAGGATAAAAGGGGCAAGGGAGGGGCCTAAATATGGTATTCATGATGGGCTCACATTGGTGATTTCAATGATTTTCTTTCTTACCTCCTTGCATATTCAGATAGATGCTTAGATCGCAGTTGGTGTTATCTTCTGCATAGCTCGTGTGGATAATGATCATGCAGAGATGTCAAACATGTGCACTGCGGTCCTATGCGGGAGGGCATGGATGGCACTAAGGTTCCTCAGCTGGCCCCTGAGGGATTTTCGTTTTATGGAAGGGGAAAAAGAAAACAATGCGTTCTCTTGCTAAGGCCCTTTTTTCGTTCCATCACATGTAGTTTTCCTCAAACACTTTGTTCATTCTTGACAAGCAGCAAGTCTCCCAAGAAAAATTGTTTCTCTGAGTCAGCAATGAAATCCGACACATACAAAGAAGATGAAAAATTACCACTGGGCTGCCCGCAACAGTCTGGCCCCCATTTCTCCAGTGGCGCGTCATCTTTCCCCCTGGGACCCATGCTCACAGTGCTCTTCATCCTTGCCATGGTCAATGTCATAAAGGCTTGCATGCAGAACTACGGTGCACCTAAGTAAACGCTCTTCACTGCTCTCCTTCTCTGACGTGCGAGCTCTCTGACCTTCTCATAACCGAAAAGGGAAGGCAACTGCTCAAGTGAGAACGCAAGTCGCATACCATATATAAAAGCAAGTATGGATTAACATTCAAACAGACGAATACACACATTTAGTGCTGAAAACACACTGCATTAATTTAAGTCCAAAGCATTTACCCTGGGCAGTTTCTAGCCAGTTGACAATGAGAAAAAGACAGCCCCGATGTCGGTAGTGATCTTGGGTTGAACTTCTAGCCCCTCTGTCCGTCAGCCTGGTGGTATGGGGCTAGTGATTCGTATTAATCCAAGCTGTTTTCCTTTTGTGTATAATGAGAATGAAAACAAGAGAGACATCTTTTGACTGAAACTCGAGATTATTTATGTAAAAGGTGCTTGGTACATATCAAGTGATCAATAAATGTTAGCTATTGTTATTATCAATAGTCATGGATGAATGATTAAATTTGTGATGGTTAGCAGCAATACTTAGAAAAGAGAGCTTTCACTCATTGTTCTGACTCTTAGAATCCATAATCTGTAGACATTGACCTAGAAAAAATGTGATCTCTTCTTTTGCATTTTCCCTTTCTGTATTTCTGTGGGGGGAAAAAAACCCTTAGTATATTAAAAAGTAACCAAAAGGGGCTCCCCCCAAAAGGAGTAAAAACCTTCCTTTCCAAATGTTATAATGAATTTATAAGTGTGATGTTTTTAGTTCAATTGGAACGGAACAATCCACTGGATTTACTCAATACCCTTTGGTTGAAGAAACACCACCCTATCAGAACAAAGGCACCTGCAAGTGCATCTGTGTCCAGGTGGTGTGCATGGGAGGAGAAAGCTGAAGCAATTCACTCTTAGACTTGCTTCTCACCTTGGCCTCTGGAGGGCCAGCTGCTTGGGGCTTTATCATTTATTTCTATCTCTACTTTCTTACAGATACAGCCATTGAACCCTTTGCCAAGCTATTCATCACTCAACTCACTCAAATTAAGCCTAAATTCTTCTCAGGTATGCTGTAAAACACCATCTGATCAATAAGCACTCATCTAGAATTACCAAAAATAGTTAACTGTTAGTTGAGGCAAATAAATTAGAAAAATTCAAACACTTGATGGAATCATCCTATTAAACCAACCCCTCCTCCACCATCAAGTTGTTTTAGACCCTAAAGAACAGAGCTAACACCCCCTTAGGGTTTTTGAGACTGAAAATCTTACAGGAACAGAATATGCCACTGTTCTCCCAGCGAGCATCTGGATACTTTGACCAGTCAACCTGGCAGTGAGCAGCCTAAACCTTAACCCACTGTCCCAGCAAGGATTCTTTCATATTATCAGATACAGTCAATTGGTACCTTTTGTCAGTGATTAATCTTTTCTTTTATTTTGTCACCTCCTTTAAATTCATTCTCTGACACAGAATGTGGGCTGCTCATTTCAATATACTGTGCTTGAAATATAATTCAGTGTTTGAGATATAATTCAGAAACAAGTACCTTGTTTGTTACCCAGGGCCCCTTTTACTGTTGATCCTTTAGCAAATACTTAGTGCATGTCACAGGACTGATGGTGAAGTGGGTGGGTTACCAGGTGGGCTGCAAACCACCAGGTCAATTGTTAGAAAGCAGCAGCTGCTCCGGAGAAAGATGGGGCTTTCTTCTCCCTTCCAGATTCACAGCCTTGTAAACAGGGGCAGTTCGATGCTGTCCTACAGGATCTCTATGAAGCAGAATTGACTCTGTGCCAGGGAGCTCATGTGTTTTTGCATGTGCACCCAACTCTGGAGCTAACGCTCTAACTGCGAGTCTTCAGGGCTGTATAGTGTCTTTTGTAAACATTAGATAATATATGTAGGTAAAGCTGAGCAAGGAGAAAGTAGCCAACAGAGCATTAGCCCTCCAGGGTATTTTTGACTGCGCTGATCCTCCAACATTTTGGTTTAGCAATTACGTTTCATTATGATTAGGATGTCTCTTAAGACCTAGAAGGAAAGAATATATAGTAGGTAGGAGGAAAGAATTATAATGTAGCTTTTAAAAGAGTTTTTGTTTTTTACTCTCTTATTCACTACCAAATGTGTGACAAGAACAGTTATATCCCTGAGGGAGATTCTTGGTATTCCCCAAAATCAATGGAAAATATTTTATTTACGTTATGTTGTGGTTAAAAACAAACCAAAAAAACCGTTAAAATATATATTTAAAAACCCACCACAAATGAATACAAAGTATAGAATTTCATATTCCCCAATCTCCCCCTTCCACAAAACCCTGAAATTTCACACATACTACTTGAAATGGTACCTTTATTAGTTCATTTAACTGCAAACACTCGAACAGCTAAGGTTTATTTGATAGTGTGCATCACACAGGTCACCCAATCCTCAAATGAATTGGAAAAACAAAAGGAATTAAAACTGTGTCCCCAAAAGCCCAAACAAGAGGCAAATGAATTCAGCATTAGACTGAACAGAAATTCAATGGATTTTTAAACAAAAATGAATTTTGATGGTGGTGGTGATGTAGGGACACTGGCACTTATTTTTAGTTAGAGAGCTGAAACTCTCCAGCCCAGTGCACGGTGAGTGTCTGTGGTGGATTCTGCATAATTAAAAAAAAAAAAAAGAAAGAAAGACGATTCTGCATTAGTTCTAAAAATATAGTGACATGTCAGGGTCATGTCACCATCACTATGCTAAGCCTGGGGAGAGTTAGATCGGGATGAACAGATGTCTCTGCACACAGAATCTTCAGTGAAAATGAAATTTTAAAAGATCCATTCACATTTTTTAAACTGAGTATGCATCTCAATTTAAAATGGAAAAATAGGTATAGCTATTAAAATTGATATAACTGGAACAATGACTGGGCATGACTTACATCGGAATTCCATGCATGGGAAGAAAATGACTTATACTGGCAGTTTCTTATTACTCTTTATCGGGTAATATATAATCTTATTATATATTTGAAGTGTTAGAAGATATCATGGTTATTATAATTCTTTTGCATATATGGGTACTATTTTAAGATTAGGGCAATGGCCTCAAAGAACTACTTCATGGAAATCCCATCGGATTTAGTTCTAACTAGAATTACAACTTGGGACCAATCACACTACATGTCTGGAGTTCAGCTCAAAGCATAACATGGGATGTATCTTTTTAACTTCTTCCAGATGAAAAATTCCACATTTCAGAAAATGGAGAGCAACGATATTCTCCTTTTTATCTTAGAAGAACCGCCAGCCTGCTTCTTAGAAGGGATGGCGGTGTGAGTTCACTTTGATTTCTTTGGGTCATTGGGAATAACCAATCCCTAGAGAAGGACATCAGGTTTGTTTTTAAAACTATTTATTTAAAAAATTAATAGGTTTATTGGAATCAAATTCACATGTTATATAATTCAATCATTGAAGCCTATCAAGAAGAGTTGTGTAATCTTTACCACAATCAATTTTGGAACATTTTCTTAATTCTTGTAACCATCATTAATTATCTCCTCATTTACCCCCAGCCTCCCCTGCCATGTCCTCAAAGAACCATTAATCCAGTTACTATTTCTATAGTTTTACCTATCCTATATTTCATATACTAAAAAACATTTAAGAAAATAAACAAAAAATCAACAAAAACAAAGTAGAATAGATTCAAAACCTCAATCAAAGAGAAAGCAGAAACTATTAAAAACTAGAAGAAATCGAAACTGGATTATACAGGAGATCAAATGCTAGGTGTTAAATTTTAACCTAACTGTATCTGAAATAATCCACCATTAAATGCATTCTGCATGAGATCAAGGCTACTCACATCCCTGGTATAGTCAGAGGGGCATCACGAGAGCTATAATTCATGTGTATTCCCCTTTGACCATTCGTTTTTTTTAACTGAAACAACTTTAAATGGGTCAAAAGGGAGATTAAACTATAGAATATTATATTTTAACCTATGTCTACCATAATTAATATTGCAATGCTCTATGTCTGATAACAAAGCTATTCACATCCCTCAACTAGGATCAGAGGGGATTCACCAGAGTCTGAATCCATGTGTAGACCTCGCACATAGATTTTGAGCTTCCAATGTCATCCATAGCCTTCTGCAACCCAGGTGTTCATAATTTAAGCTCTGGTATCATTCCCTCCTTCAGATTTGCATCTTATTGTTTACAATGCTTGGATCACATAGGCTGGTGTCCTTCTTCCATCTGAACTTAATTGATGCCGCAGTAAGATGACTCCTTGTTTGAAGTCAAGCCTTTCAGACCCCAGGTGATATTCCCTCTGCACATATTTTTCCAGGTGCCTTAGTTTCCTCTAATCAAAAAGTTATAATGAAAACTACACAGGTATGTTTTACAAATATTTTGTCTAAAAATTGTTTGGGAAATAGAAAATCTTGCCATGAATAGGGTGGAAGTAGGGAATGGTACACTAACTTGGGGAAAAGTCTTCCAAACTAGTATTTATTTAGCTGGCAGGAGAAAGAGTGTTGCCTTTGTTATTCTTGGTGTGGCTGAGATAGAATACATTGTTTTCAAAATCATCGAGGAATGAGTTAGTCCATTAAACATGTTTACCATTTTGCATTAAGTTTGGAGCAGCATAGAATAGCAAGAGTCGCTTGTAGAAGCCTGAAGTAAATGGGTCACAGTGACCTCAGTGCTCTCAGCATTCACCTGCCCCGTTCTATCCCCCACTTCGGAGAGTTACTGACATGATACCGCTGGCTCTCGTGCTAATGCAGCTGGGGTTTTCTCCTTCTGCACTGTCAGCACAGCAGTTGACAGAGACATCAAAGGAGAAAGAAGATCTCTCCAAGATGGCTCTGAGGCTCAGGAGAAAAGAAGCTATCATGATAATTTGTACCTTGTTGCCCAAAGTAAGAAACGCCCATGAGAAGAAACCATATGTTTCAGAACACAGCTGGAAACAGAGGGGGCAGAGGGATCTCAGTATTGCCTGCATCTGTCCTAACATCCTTCTCCCAGAGAGGAGGCTGAGAGCCAAGCACGATGCTTCCAGGAGAAGCAGTGTGACTTATGAATGTGGATATCCAGATATTGGAGAATATATACCTTTAATTTCATCTGTCTGAACCCGATGAACAGATGGCATAAACTAAAATCAGCTTACCACAAATAATTATACAAAATGAAAGTTAGATGGATGAAATCGAAAATTTGATGCTTTTTATATTAAGTCAAAATTAGAAATACATAAGCTCATTTATGCAGCTAATAAATTGAAAGCAGAACATCCATCTTGTGTAAAACGAAATGCTCTGAAATGGAAATTAATATCCTACTGCACACATCCTTTGAAGGCCACTTACCTCTATCTAATCTAACTTGGCCTGAATATTGTGGTTTCTCTAGGATCCCCAGTTATACCTCAAGATCAAAAGCACAGATATTAAAAAGAAAAACAGAACTGTGTGTATGTTTACATAAAAAATATATGTATATACACATACATGCATCTGTGCTGAAAGAATAACCTGCTGGATCTAATCCAACTTGATCATTATACTTATTAGGCACCTACTATATCTTAATTGTGCCATAGATTCAACCACAAGGATCATGATCTTTTTCTGATTCGTTTAAGTAATGTAAAGACTTGAATGCTGAAACTCCTCATTTGACTTGAGAATAACACTCAACCATCCACAATCCCTTGAGTCATCTGTTCAAGAAATGCCGGCCTCCATCTGAAGGAATACCTGTACCACGCTTCCCTCAGAAGAGTGGGTGACCAGGGATCCACTGGGGATTTTGTCTCTAATATTTAGGGCATAGCTGTTACCGTGACAGATAGCCAATGAGAACAAAATTCGTAAGACCAATAAATATCCTTCCAATTTTATGATCCATCTGTTCTAACTTCCTAAGGCAAAGAGATCCAAGCCCCTCTCCTCGTCTTGCTACCAAAAGACACTCTAGATTATTTTATGGAGAGTTTATGGACTTGATTTGTAATAAATGTCTGCTGGAGGTCAAGGTGCAGCTAAGAGCAGCTGGGTGTCCTTTGATAAAAGGTCATGGCCATTGCATACAAACAAGCTTGAAAACTATAATCACCCTGGAAGGCTCTCTTGGGTCAATGACAACTTAAAAGCTATATAAACCCAAAGAGATTTAGGAAGACACAGAACAGCCTTTCAAAGCAAGAGGCAAATGAACTTGAATTATCAAAGATAACTGGGACAGCAGATTCAGTTAACTTCTTTATCAACTGAAATTAATGTACTGACAAATTAAAAGCAACAGTGAATTACATGCATTCCATATCTGGCGGAGACATCGTTTGGAAAAAAAATTAAAAAAAGAATATGCATAATGAAATGTTTTATTTTAATGTTCCCAGGAGATACATTTGGAAAACATGCACATAGATCAGCAGCAAGGGGAAAAGCTGTGCCTGTGACGCACAGAAAGGAAGCATTGTAAAATATGGCCTTTTTCAGGAAATTTGCTATTTCATTTGGATTGAGAGGAGATATTTGTTTCAAAGGAGAGGTACATTTTCATTTCAGAACTCAGAACAGGGCCAAAATGATGAACTGTGTAGGGTCTGAGTTTGACTACTTAGACATTCTTTTGTCTTTGGGTTTATTCAGTGAATAAGGAACTGTATAACAGAGTTTCTTTAGCTTCTCAAAAGAATGAGCTTCACATTAACGGGTTTCAGAAACATGGGAAAGAGTGGCATGAAGTCAGTAGAACAGGTAAACCCGAATCAGAATCATCAGCGGGAGTCCTGAGAATCACCCTGGCCGGGCAATGCTTGCTGTCCCTTCTCTGTAGACACACATGTTCTCCTCCTCGGCAGGGAACCATTGCAACGGACAGATATATTGCCCCCATCTCACCCCACCTTTTCCCCCTCTGGTAACAGCATTCCTATTCTCCTCGAGGAAACATTCCTCCCCCTTCTTGTTACATTTTTGAGGTTAAATCCACCCCGGGATCCCTTCATGGACATGTAACAGGGGTGTGGATAATCACTATCAGACGGATTCAGGAATAAACGTGTGCTTACAACCTGGCCAATCCGAGTGCCAGGGCCTTGGCTGGAGCTCTGGTAGGATTTTAGGAGCCCTGCTGACATTGTGGTGACCAGTTTGATTGCTAACCAGAGGTCAGAAATTCTAAGCCACTAGCCACTCTGCCAGAAAAAAGAGAACGCTTTCTCTTAGTCTTGGAAACCCACTGGGTAGTTCGACTCAGTCCTGCATTGACTCAAAGGCAGAGAGTTTTGGCTTGTGGTAGAATTTGGAGTTCATGGACAATGCAAATGGTCAATGCATTCAGCTGAAATCCAAAAGGTTGGATGTTCAAGTTCACCCAAATGCACCTTATTAGAAAGGCCAGGTAATCTACTGAAAAACCAACCATAAAAAAGTGCAACGAAGTCCTATTCTGACACACACCGGGTCACCATAAGTGTAAATCAACTCAGTGCTAATGCTTTACTTTGTTAATGGTAGAACATAGGTGTGATGTAACTGGTAGCCAAAATTCTCAAGGTCAGCCTGCCCCCAAACAGTTTTCCTCTAACACAGAGGAAAATAGAATCATTGGGTATGGGAGAGAGTATAGAAGAAGAAGTAGAAATGAGAGAGAGAGAGAGAGAGAGAGAGATTCATTCCTGTAGCATTGTTGTTTGAACTCTGGTATTCACCCCTTGATCTTCCTAATTACATGAGCCAAGGACATCTCTTTTATGTTTATATCAGGCTGCAGCTCTCTGACTGCGACAGTCAGCACACTTACCATCCAGCTACTGACTATATAGTAATCCTGGTTTGAGAGTAAGCAATATGTCGGTTGGAATGAAAAGAGAATATTTCCATCCCCCACAGCTTTTCGAGAACAAGTTCTGCTCCTGTGTTACCTAGGACTGGCTCAAGGGCATCTCATGAGTCCTCTGCCATCCCTGCAATATACCTTTCTTGATGATCCCCAGTGACCCCATGATATGATTATAGACACTGATGATTTACAAGAAGTGAAAATCCAATTAGAATGATTCAAAGTGACTTTGATGAACTACAATCTGGGGGACATATGTATTCTTGAAATACACATTTTCATTGATTACCTATGTCCCTAAGCAGGGAAGAGAAGGCAAATTATAAAGCTTACAGCCATTGCAGACAGAGATGGAAGGAAACTTGAAAACATGCTGGTAATTGGTGGGAACAGGATTCACCTACTGAATATTCCAAATTGAACAGGAGGTCTTTCATCCCAGAAGATCCACTTCCCTTTTGAAGTTTACATGAAGGAAAACGGACCGCTTGGATGAGCAGAAGGCTAAGCAGAGCCTGAGTTTGCTGCAGGTCCATGTGGTATTTGTGACTATAGTCCATAAAGTATCTATTCTTTGCTCCTGAATTAAGGTTAAACGTGGACTCCATGGTCTATCCTCTCCCTAGCCTACGATCTGCATGAGGATAAACCAGATAAATAAACCTGAGTGGGCCTCAAATTGAACAACTTCCCTTAGAAATACATAAATAGAGCCACAGGAAGGTTTGACATGTCACACAAGGAGTTAGAGTCCTTTCCAGGTTCCCTGCCTTTTATTTTGATAATGAGATTCAGAAATGTTCAGACAGCTATGTGTCATTTTCAAGGGGAAGGATACATGTGTCTTTATTTATTAATTTTTACTGAAACAATAGTGACCTGGCATGCTTAACTATTCCCCCCCCCCTTCAATTACAGGAGATTGCATATAGTAGTTTTCTAAGGCAAAAAGAGCAGGCTATTTCAAATGCATTAGAAAGAGGAATTTTGAGTTTCCACCTGAAATGAAAAGTTTTTAAAACCTTTTTTTTTTTAAAGAATCATTTAACCTGTTATTCCTAGTTTCTATTTTACCAAGTTATATAAGGAACTGAATCTTCCAAAGTCAGTAACAATATTATTGTCAAATTATCCCTGGGCTGCTTTCAATTCCTCACCCCGCTTTCCTGGTGCTCTCTTTCTCCTTCCATCCCTGGAAACACGACATGCTGTCAGAAAGCTCCCATCTCATTCTGCTCCCCACTCCACACAGAACCTCATTCACGTGGCACAGAGGCGCTGTTGGATCTGAACTCATTATCAGTGCATTCCATTTAACAACAGCATGGAGATGTTGAACTAAGTAAATCATGCATCCAAGTTTGTTGTAACACAAAAAAAGGCCTTTTAGGTCAGGGGTATGCCTAGTTTTCCTTTGCAATTTCTGAAACATTAGCTTCTAACCCAGCATCCCTGGCTACCCATGCAAGAGCAAATCATGTCAGATGGGTCCTCATTTTGCTCTAGCCTTCTCCCTGGCTCTGTGACTGAACCAGCCACGTCTTTCCTCTGGGCTTCTGCTTCCAATCCTAAAAAGTAAGAGCAACCATTTATGTTAAGTGTTCAACAAATGCCTACTGTGTTCTGGTTCTCTGTGATGTATTGATGAGAGAGGACAAGGGAACTGTGTAGATCATCACTGGTGGACAATCCCAGTCAAGGGTGACTCACATCTTTCACCTCCAGTGAATATATATTTAGAAAATTTAAATTCTTCAGGATTTTATTTTTTAAAGCCTATCAACCCTCAAACTGCCCAGCAGCCAGAAGCACGTACATATCTAACTGGAGCTAATGATTTTAATTCTATTAGATGGTTTATTAAACCCATGCTTTATTTATCCTTAAATCACGGTTTCATCTTCAAAGAATTAAATGGGCAATGTTTTATACTCTTGTTTTCTTAAGTCAGAATAAAACCTATCTTCCCACCCCGCCCCAATTAGAAAAAAACCCAAACTCAACAAAATGTCATTGACTACAATCTGAGAATAAACAGTTACTCTCTGCACCTTTGAGCAAGGAAATGTCATTGGAGAGGTGTCAGTCAAGTGTAAAGGAGAGGAGGAGGAGGAGGAGGAGGAAACACAACTGGGATGATGACCAGAGCTACTCTTTCCAGTTTCTCGTCTATTCGATCCCTGAGTTCAGAGACCAGTTCTGCACACAGATAAACACTGCTACTAAGACGAGATCCTGAAGGCAGAGGTCTTGGTGTCTGGACGGGAAGAAAAGGAGCATGTAAATCGTTTTCAATGAGCCTCCCTGGCACCTCACCGTCTAGTCATGCAAAGCTGTAGTGGAAACCGCGTGGTCTGGCCAGAGGGCTCATTACAGGCTCCTCCTTAGTAACCCCATGGCTGAGTCTTATGGGGGAATCTAAGGCAATCTCGGGGTCACGATTAAAAAAAAAAAAATGCTACTAACTCAGTCCCTTCTCATAGTGCCTCTGTGGGACAAAGCAGGACTCGCCTGCCCTCCTGGGTTCCTGAGGTTCCACTCGCTCCTGACACAGGGTGCTGCATTTCTCTCCCAGGCAGTGTTCACCACACAAACCGCCTGCCCTACACAAACACTTCCACTGCGGCAATTGGATACAGACCCTTCCATACCAGGTAGAACACACCGTGCGGCCCCAAGGGGAGGAGAAGAGAAAACGGTGTGAACTGAGTGTGGGGAGGTCATACTTCAGTTCCATGTGCACGTCCATTGTTTTATTGACCTCCTTGAGAGGAGAGGGTGGCCGGGAGGGCAGCATCTGACTGTGCAGAGCCGTGGTCTGCTCAAACGGTCGCTCTGAGTCAGAAGCAAATGAAGAACCCCTAACGACAATAGACAGGAGGAGATATCTGCAGGTAATGGGTTAGTGATTGATTTTGTAAAATACAAGGTAACAGGTATAATCATTTTTAAAATAGTCATCTGTGAAATGCGAAATTAGAAAATGTACATTCTTACAAAATATTACATTAACAATGGATAGCAACACATGAAATGTCAGAATAGTGAAATATGGTAAGATATTAATAGTATATCCCACAGAGAAAGATCCTTAGCTTTTGACTAATAAGTCATACCACCCAGTAAGGTATCTAATTTAGATCAAAATGAAAATCATGAAAATTAAACCAAGGTAATGCCAGATGAGGATGAGGGGAAAAGTTGAGAGCATGCATTCTAACTTGAACCTGAACTCCCCTCCCCTCCCCTGCCTTGTGAGCGGAAATAATTTCTGCCTCACTAGTGCCTTTTTTTTCCTTTCTTTCTTGTTTTGTGTGTGTCTCTCTCTCCAATGACATATATTTAAAATGACTCACAAGAATTCATAGATCTCAAGATATAAGTTTGTGCATACGGAAAATTCAGAGAACATGTTTATGGCTCTGAAGGTCTGATTCCCCACATGCGTGTAGGTGTTTACTGAGCACCAAATCAAAGACACATTTCTTGGTGCCAGCAAGAGAGTGGACAATAAGACACGGTTCTTGCTCTCATGAGCTTGAGATTCTAGCAGGCGAAAGGTCAAAGAATAAGCAAACAAATGCATTCTAGCAATAATAGGCTATAAGGAAAATAAAGGCGGGAGATGTGACGGCTTATGAATCCCTCAGGTGAGAAAAGGTATTTGGGCTGCTTGCCCCGTGGCGGAGGAAGCCTCCCGGAAACCAGGGAAATGCTGGCCAGTCACAGAGAACAAACACAAAGACCCTTGGGCCAAATATGCGTTATGTTTTTGAAGAGACTAAACATATATTTTAAGATATTGAGTGAAAAGGCGGGGAAGAAATTAGTATTTGAAGCTAGAGATGTAGGGAGGGGCCAAAACATGAAGGTCTTTCAAAGTTACTTGACCTCTTTCCTCTCCATCCGTGCAAGGGCCCGCCTTAGGCTACAAACAGGAATCATTTATTTCTCTCCTTTCACGTTGAAAGTCCACTTCAACTCAGGATACATCTGAAATTAAGTACGACAATGCTAAAAAAATTAAATGATGACTTGGTTTAAGTATATGTGGGGTAGCAGGGTAGGTGTGGGGCTGCTAATGTCGAGGTCAACTGTTCAAACTCACCAGCTGCTCCAAAGGAAGAAGATGAGGCTGTTCCCTGCAAGGATTGGCAATCTCAGAAACCTCCCCCAAAGCAATTCCACTCTGTTTTATGAGGTCACAATGAGTTGAAATTGACCTGATGGGAGTGTGTGTGTGTTTGTGTGTGTGTGAGTGTGTGTGTGTGTGCTTGTGTGTATGGGAAAACTTGAGAGTTTGTAGAAAATAGTATCTTGTAATTCTATTTTTACACACACTTTTTGAAGTCCCCCATACATGAGCATGCATGTTATATGTGTGTAGATGTATCTAACATGTTATATATGTATAATGCGCAAACACACACACACACACACACACACATTCCTCCACCCCCATGGCCTGTGTGTGAGTACTCGGCTGCAAAGCCAAGCCAGCTCAAGTGTGGCCACAATCCCGAAGGTAACCTTCACTCTGGCGGACATGGTCAGAGAGTTTGCAGAGGGCTTGGGGCCACCACACCTGGGAGTCTGGGAGCATCCCACCCACCTTCACCTCCTGCTCACCATAAATCCTCATTAACATGTTGTCAGCAGGCGAATCTGTTAACCTCTTCAGTGCCCAGGCTCTCAGACAGGTTCTGCACGTTTCATTTGGCAATGCCTCTGTCACTGCTGTCTGAGTAGCCATATTGTGCCTTGTGATTCTTTGACTCCCTCGTCACCAGCGGCCCCTGATAGGGAGTCTGCCAAGAACACCCTTCGATAGCTAATACTTCCCAGCTTTTCCACTTAGATGGTCTAATTTACAATATACAGTTGGTCATTGATTTTTAGCGTTTCTTTTTTCCTCCCGGAGTTGTTAATGGCTCACTTTAAAATTGAAAGATTCAAATACCGTATCACACAGAGAAGATGGTATAGATAAAATTCCTTTGTGGGGTTAAAAACAGTATATGCTGTGCTGGAAAGGGTTACGCATAGGGTGGCTAAGCACAAGGTCAGCAGTTGGAGACCCCCAGATGTTCCCCAGGCGAAGGGCCACACTCCTACTCCTGCAGAGGCACAGCCGCGGAATGTCAGAGGCAGTTCTACTCTGCCTATAGGCTTGCTCACAGCCAGAATCGACCTGGTGGCAGCGAGTTATTTAAAAGCATCTTCACATATAGTGGGTCCTTGATTTCTTTTTTTTCTTTCTTTTTTTGGTTGCATTGTTCTGCTACTAAGAAAAAGACACAAGAACTGGGCTCAGTAAATCTTCTAATCACCCTTCAGCTGCCATGGGAGCTCATAAGCAAGTCTAGTGCCTCGTCTTAGACAGTGCTATTCCAGAAGTTGAGGCATTCTGGTTTCTGTATGTGAGCATGGAACTTCTTGGTCTATTTCTGCAAAACCAGTTTCTTTGATAATAAATGCATTTAATTTTCATTCTAACGTGGTATGTATTGCTCCCTGGTGCTATGTGTTGGCTGACAGCATCAGCTTTTGTACATCCCTAATCAAATTTTATCTAACCAAAAGCTGAACTAAGCATTTTTTGTTTCCCTATTTATAGCATCATGTGCTTACATAACATATGAGGTAGCAAGATCTTTTTTAAGTGATGAAAATCTTAAAAGACATTCATTATGTTTAGTTTAAATAAAAGCCATGTTCTCCCATTAAACAAGAATATTAAAAACAATTGGAGACAGACAGAAGCTTATTGCTTATGTTTCAACAAGTATAATCACTGTGTTGAGCCACAACAAAATAGAACAGCAGGCGGGGACTTACTGCAGGTGGAGATACTTTGCTCCCTGCTCGCCTCCCCTTTTGTGCAACTGCCCTACTCCACCCCCTCTCCCAGGCACCGTAGCTTTGCTTGCATTAGGATAGTAATGAATTATTACACTAAATCAGGGGTGGTCTGGGACAGGGTGGGGTCTGGGTGGGTGGGTGGGGGTGGGGTGGGGAGACTGCCATTGTGCCGCATATAAGCAGCGATTTCTCCATATCAATAATTCTGACTGCCACTGGGAACAAGTGTAGCTGAAACAGATGTTTCATGTTGATAAGTCGGGAGTGGGGAAGGAATTTTTATCCCACTGTTCATTTTTCTCTATTTCCACTGCCCGTACCTGGCAGCCGCTCCTCCACTACAGCTGTCTCTTGCAAGCCAATCTGTTCAATCCAGGCTCCTAGGTCTCATTTCATAAATCAAACTCAGCCCTGGACAAGCCCACAATCTCACAGTACCCTTGCTGCTTTCCTCGGTGGCACTGCCTCTGTCACAATGAGAGACGCTGGGCCAATTGTGCTTAAATTAGTGCACTGTCACCATTCATTAAGCAAGACAGCATGGGCCCGGCATCTTGGTGGTGCTCGCCATTAACTGTTTAGTGGAGAGAGAGTCGCACATGAGGCGTTGTGCACAAGGAGTTCACCTTCAAATGGAGCATTTGGGAGAAAGCCCAGAATTTCCAAAGGGAAGCAGTTTCATGCGATGCAAGCGGGGTCAGGTGCTACTGTTCAGATTTGCAAAGTACTCTCTGGTCCCCATTACTGGAAATGAAACTTTACTGGCTGTGCCACAGATCAGACAGGTTTGTGCCACTGAGCTGTAACACCTCGCTAGCTCTGTGATCATCACAGGAGAAGTCTTGGTAAATTATACAAAGGGGAGAAAACTTTTAAAAAAAGGTTTCACCCACAATCAAAAAGGAGAAAAAAAAAGTGAAGCCAACAAACCTCAAATCTCAGCCATTTTAATACTTTTATATGGAATAATTTAAATACAAATACCACTGACACAGGTAACAGAGTTCATGTTACATAATCTTCTGAAACGACTTCCATTTATTCTCTAGTATGGAGCAGGGATGTGCCAAATTCTTAATGCATGTTGTTACACTGAATGTGCACCATCATCTGTGGAGCGGCATTTGCTGTGCCAGTTTATCAGGTAGGACATTAAGGTTGAGGGAGGCCTAACGTATACCTACAGCTACACAGTGTACAAGGATTCCTGGTGAGACAGAGGGGAAGTGCTCAGCGGCTGGGCTAACTGCAAGGCTGACTGTGGGACCCTACCAGCATTTAGCAGGGGAAAGATGGGGCAGTTGGCTTTTATAAATATTCACAGCCTGATCCACCTTCTGGGCAGCCCAGTTCTGTCCTACATGGTCATTATGCATCCACTTGAGGGCATTAGGGTTTGTTTGTTTATGAAGAATACTGTAAACTTGGGTCTAATTGGTTATAAAGCACCCTCTTGTCTCTGGTGGCACAATGTTTTGCTTTTGAATTGTACAACTGTATTAATTATCAAAACTGGAGTGCACTTCCATACCCCCCTCAATGCGGCAGCAGTCACGTGGGAGCAGCATTGGGTAGTGATGAACTGTGGGGCTGCTAAGTGCGAGTTAGAAGTGGGTGAGAGGAGACGTCGGACAGTGTAAGACGTGGCTAAATAATAATAATCTATAAATTATCAAGAGTTTGTGAGGGAGTGGGGAACGGGGAGGGAGGGGGAAAATGAGGAGCTGATACCAAGGATTCAGGAAGAAAACAAATGTGTTGAGAATGATGATGGCAACAAATATACAAATGTGCTTGACACAATGGATGGATGGATGGATTGTGATTAAGAGATTGTGATTATGAGCCCCCAGTAAAATGATTTTAAAGAAAGAAAGAAAGAAAGAAACCACTCGTCCCTCCGGGGGAGAGAACCAAGGATTTCCACTCCGATGAAGAGTCACAGGGGCCGTTGGACCCCGTACCATCGAATCAGAATGAGCCGGAACCAACTGGGATGCAGTGAGTTTGGCTGTGGAGCATCCCAGCATCTTGTCACGCTTTCTCTTGATCCCTCACTCGCCCCGCAGGGGACGACTGACACAGTGGTTTCAAGCACTCTGCTGCTTTAGTGACAGTTTGGGGATTTGAACCCACCACCCCTGGTGAGGGTCTCTTTCCATATATGTGAGTTTTCACCACATGCCTTCCAAAGGTCAGCATGATCAGCGTGAAAACTGCGATAACTGTGTAACACGTGAAGCCTAGTGATGCAGTGATTTAAAGCGCTTGTCTGCACAGTGACGGAAACCCAGCAGCTGCTCTGAGAACATGGGGCAGTCTCCCTCCGGGAAGACTGGCAGCCTTGAAGACTTTCTGGGGCAGCTCCACCAGGTCACTATGAGTCAAACCTGCTCTTAGGAAATAGGTTTGGTTTGGAGTTTGACGTTACAAGAGTCAGCCATCAACTGCATATCGATACTTCTAAACAGTTTAAGGTTTAAACCTACCACTTTCACATTTGATTGTACGTATTTTTAAAATAGTAAGAATGAAATGTCCAGATAAAATAGGGGTCATCATTTAAAGGAAATAAAGGAGGGCTTATGAACTCTTTAAAACTTTGATGGTGGATTGCAATGTGAATTCTAACTAGCTCGTAAACCTCTCGCTGCCACAGAGTCAATGCTGACGGTGGGGTTCGAAGATTGTAACTGTTCACGGGAGTAGAAAGTCCATTATTTCTCCTAAAATAACTGTTGGTGGTTTCAAACTGCCAACCATGCAGACTGCAGCCCAGTGCATGACCACTGCACTGCCAGGGCTCCCAAGCTCATAGGCAACCGGCCCAGGAGGTATGTGGACACCACAATGAACCATAAACTTCCCAAACTGGAAGTTGGTGTGATTAAATCAATGCCAAGCAAACAGAGGATGTGGGGCACAATGCGAGAATTTATATTTTTGTAGACATCTTCCTGGGTCTAGAGATAGGGGCCAGAGGGAATGGTGAAGCGGGCTAGTCGGGGATCTCGCCAATCTGCTTTGGTTGGATGCACTCATCGGCGAGACCCACACTTAACAATTTTTTCACCCAGCTAAACAAAATTCTCAGTCATTATTCAGAATTGTTGTCAACAAGGGATGACAGGAAATCAGGGCAAGCTGTCGTGCAGCTTCTCTGCTGGCCTCGCAGTCGCAGCAGTGGACCCGCAGCAGAAGAAGCCCACCACACCCCAGGCAAGGTGAAATGCTTTACCGCAGCATGATTATTTACTACGATACCATTCAGCCGCTGCAATTAGCATGTGCATAAGCAGGGAGAAGAAGCCTGGCCAGACTGAACAGACTTGGTCAAGAGCCCTAAAAGCAAATGGCTTCTCTCCATGTTTCTTTACGCTCCATTTGTGGTGTCCAGGCAAGGGGCAGTTTGGGCAGCCACGCCACGGAGACTCCAGGTCCTCCCTGCCAGCCCTCCCTGTCTTCTGGAGCAGGTTAGCAGTGGCTCCGCAGGTGGGAACATGATCTTTGGACAATGAGAGCCTAGTGCAATGTGCTATATGATTTGAGATGAGGGACTCCATCTTTCAATTCTTCATGTGTAAAATGGGCATGCGAAGACCTAAGTGAAGGGGCTGCTGGGAAGGTCAAAATGTGCTTGAAAGCCTTATTAAAATAGCTTGTTACTACTTAGTTCACATAGTTCTTAGCTATCTCTAAGCACTGGGGAAGCCTAGTAAATTGATTCTACATTGTACTGCTAACCGCAGGCAGCTGGAGAAAGACAAGACTTTTTGCTCTTGTCAAGATTTGCACCCTTGGAAACCCGAAGAGGCCGTTCTCCTCCGCCTTACAGAGTCACCAAGAGTCAGCACTGATTTGATGGCAGTGGTGGTTAGGTTTGGGTCAGCTCTGTCTTGGATAGGATTTTGATAAGGCTGTGATATTACTTGCATATATTATATTTCCTCTTTTGATTCATATAGTTCCAGAGGGCAAAACTTGGCTTATTATTCAATTTATCTACCTAGGGCTGGTATAAGAGTCCTGATTTTTTTTTTAATTAAAAGAAAGAAAGAAGCGTCCGGGTGGCATAATGGTTACTCGTTGAATTGCTCACCAGAACCAGGCCCACAGCAGGAAGCGAAACAGGGCTTTCTACTACTGTAAAGAGTGACAGACTCAGAGACTCACGGGGCAGTACACCCTGACTGAGAGGGCACTATACATTGGCATCAACAGGCTGATGGCAGGAAGTGTGTTTATTTTTAAGAGGTGGTAAAATGTCTGATTTATAGTAAATACTCAGTTAACTGTTCCTCGATTAAACAAACAAATGAATGACTAACACTTGTCTCTAATGAAGAAAATATTAGGCAATGCCTTTACCAATACTGCTATGATTTGTTCACACTTAAAATGAGTACTACCACATAGTGGCTACAACAGTGGGCTCAAACACAGCGGCAGTGTGGATAGTGGCATAGGGCTGGGCAGTGTTTCCTTCTGGCATATGTAAGGTTCCTGTGAGTGGAAACAGCTCACTGGCACCTTCATAACACCAAATACGCTTTTGATTATGAATCCTGGTATTACTGCTACCACCCCCACCACCCCCATGTGCAGGTAATCTTGATGGAACTGATACTAGATACGTACACTCTGCCAGGTTTATCAAAATGCTTTATTTGTTTTAATTCTCCCCTCAACTCTATACGGGAGGTAGGTATCCTTAGGATACACATTTTTGCAAATGGGGACACTAAGGCACTGGAGGGTTGAGCATAGGAGCGTGATCATACTGATTTTGTAGCTATGATTCTAGGAACACATTGTCACTATAAGATTTTATTTTAAATATTGTTCAAGTGCTCATTTAACGCAAAATTTCCCTGAGCATTTATCTAGTGGCAGGTACTGTGTCAGGGATCAAGGATGGAGACTGAAAAAGACACGGAGTCCCAACTGTATTCCTTGGCCAGTTTAAGCTACCTCTAAGTATTCTTGGAATAACAGTATGCCAACAATGTGACAGGACCCAGTAAAAGCTGTTCTTTCACTAGTAAAAGCAGTTTGACCCTACCTGTAGAGTCGCTGATCAGAATTGGCTCCATCGCAGTGAGGATTTACTTATTTATTTATGAGCAGAAGCTGAAGGCTCACAATTACTTTGGAAGAGACATGTGATTCTCTTTGGGTCAGTACCCTGCTGCTGAGCCAGTTCTTTCTCCATGAGCAGTTTGACCAAGGCTGTTTCTTTTGACTCATTTGCTTCAGATGCAATGCCTCTGTTTATATATAAATTCTAAAACCAAGCTCACTGTCATTGAGTTGATTCAGACTCATAAGCAACTTAGCAACTTAATTTTCCTTAAATTTTCATGATAGTGTTCAGGATTGTGTGTGTGTGTGTGTCTGAGAAAGAGAGAGATCTATTCAATTGTGTAAATTTTTTTTTTTAATTATAACTATCATCTTAAGGTCTTGACTGTGGTTTCTCCTTTTGACTAAGATAAAGTATTAATATATGCGGTTGGTAGTATTTTCTTGAATTACTAAAATCTCTTGAGACTCTTTAACTTATCTACCACCATAATACCAGTCTCACTAGGAACTGAGAAAATAGAAAGCAAAATTATTAAACGTATATGTGCCAATGAATAGGCTAATAGTGTAATGTTATTTTAAGTAAGTCTTTTTTAACATAATGAATTAACTTACTAGTAAAAAAGGCAGCTGTTTTGAGTATCATGACAGATATTTTTAAACTATTAAGCTAAAAAACACTACAAAAATCCAGAAAGCGTATTTTATCCACTTTTTTGTCTTACTTTCATAAATTACAAAATTACTGCGTATAATAAACTGATTTGTTTCAAGTTACAGGTTTCATTTCAATAATACATCAGACAAGATGAAAAACAAAATACATGGCTTAAATTAGTGTTTTCTACAAGACAAGATATTTTCAGAAGTACTTATAATCTTTACTTCTTTTAGGACCAAAATAATATTTTGTGAATTTGGAACTTTATAATAAACTCCCTACAATTATAATTTATCTGCACGGCTAGCAGTTAAATGTTCTTTAAATATTTCGAAATGCATCGGAGCTTAAATTCTGAGCACTCGATTAGCAGAAAGCTGTGGACAACAGTGAAAGCCTGAAACCCATTTGCGGCATCCCCACACACATTAAGGCTCCACTGAATTCCTTCTGACCATTAAACAAAAACGGGACTAGTGGTATCGGGAGGCAGAGTGCAAAAGACGGTGGATTACCACCAAACCTTCAAGCTGCCCAGGGAGGGGTCATCTCTCTTATGGGTCTGACTGGGTTTGTGCCTTGGTTCGAAGGCCCTTCCATTTACATGACTGTTTTTAGGCCATCCAACCAAGGATCTATGTATATTTTTACCAACTAGCATCAAACTTTCAGAATGATATCTATAACAAGTTCTGCACACACTGTAACTGTAAGTGCTCTATTAGCCTAGAGGTTGGTGGTTTGAACCCGCTGAGAGACACCTAGGAAGAATGATTCAGCAATATGTTTCTGGAAGGCACACCCTTAAACAACCGCAGGAGCAGCTCTTGTTGACACATATGGGGACTGTTGCCCCGGGTCTGGTTCATGACAACTAACAATAGTACACCAGAGATCAGTACACCCTCTTGTTTGTTTGGGTGAAGGGTCAAATAAGGAACATTTTAGTATTGTGTCAGATCATATTTTCTACAACTTTTCAAGTCTCCTTTTATAGGGGAACAGTCATAGACAACGCGCAAATTAATATGTATGACGGTGTGCCAATTAAACTTCAATCATGAAAACAAACTTTGGTACCCAGATTACAATTTGCCGAACTCTTCAAGGCCAACATTACCACATGGAGACCGGTCATCGGTGCACAAAGCCCCCCGTTCTGAGGGTTCCTATTACAGGATAAAATCCTGTTACAGGATAAAATAGAGTAAACCTGGTCCACTGAAAGGTCCTCGCCACCTGGAAGACGCGTTCAGAGGATAATGAACCTTGTCCGGTCTCTTCCAGAGCACAAATGGTCAATTTTCAAAGGCCAGCAACCTGTGTAAACTTTGATCCATATGCAAACTTCTGCTCACACTGCAACTTAATTTTTAGCCCAGAATAATAATGTTCAATAACCCATTCTTATATAACCAAACTGAGCAAGTCCTAGTCAATGACACCTGAATAATTGGGGCAAGCTTCCTGTATCTTTATCACTTGACTAGAATACATTCCACAGGAGTGTTCACATAAATAACAGACTCTGCATTAAGTGGGGGAAGAGATGGAACTGTAACTGAAAATTGACCACATTCAACAATATATATTTTCTAACTCATTGGTAAATAATTGTGTTTTTTAAAAAGCCTCAAAGATTTCTTGATTTTTAAAATGCATTTTGAATTATTTTTAAAGTAATTTCCATATTCTTATTGTCTTTGTGGAAAGGACTTGTGAAAAGTAAATTTGTTCATTTTACAGATTTTTTAATGGAAGCAGTAAATACTTGTTAGAATGCGATGCAACATTTTATTGATTAAATTGGATGTAAAAGGCAAATTTTGGTAATTATATTAAATGTTGGTGGGATCTGAGGAAATAGGCATCTAGTCTGCTGGCAGGATCTAAAATGACAGCTATTTTAAGGGCATCTAGCTAATATATATAAAAATTAAAACCTGAGACACCCATAATTGATCCATTTCTAGTTATCAGCTCTAGAGAATCGTTTGCTCATGTGTCCAAAAATTTTCATTATAGCAATTTTTGTAATTAAGAAATATTTCAAACCATAGCCATATGTAAACAGTAAATAAAATATGATTCATTCATAGAATACAATGCTATAAACAACTGAAAGGAATAAAACTCCGATGTTTCTTTCAGCAGGGCCAAATTTCAGAAAACACTATTCTCTGAAATATCATGCCTAAGACTTATATAAGCACATGAATTCATATATGTAAAGATTTAAAACTTTTTGTTTTTCATGTAACTCAATGAAAAAGTGCAGAAATGTAATCATAAATCTATAACAATGAGTAATTGTAGGACAATGAGAAAGCCGCTTGCATCTTCATATGTAGGGTGTCCAGGGAGGAGAAAATGGCTCAGTAGTGTTAACAAATGCACTTCTTAACACATCATGTATCTGTGTTCAGTTTGTTTATTTTATTTTTTAGTGTGAACTTCTCTTCTTGACTTTTACAATGGTGATCTCATATGCTACTTGTCCTATTGTGACAAACTACTGTCTTGTATCAAAGGGGTGGCAGGGAAGACATGAAGTACTAGGTAAGCTCAGCAAGTGATGACCCAGTTGTGACATTTCTCATTGTCAAGAGGAAATCCACTGTCCATCCCGCGTTACCTCCCTTACCTTCGCGAAAGAAACACAGGCCTTTCAGAGGACAGGGAATAACTTTAGAATGATAAAACAAATGAACAAACAACTCCTTCATTAAAGAAAGATTTCTCAATAGTTTTCCTCAACAGATTATTTTTCTTCCTCCCATTCCCAATGAGAAATGGATTAAGAACATACCACATACTAGAACTATTAACAGCAACTTATCTTCTGATGAAACAGAACAAAACTCCTTTGCAATTTATTTTGTTTATTAAAGTATCATCAAACAGGATTTCTGAAGTGCTGTTGATAGAAAAGTTGAAAAAAAATAGCTGAGTTAATCCAAATAGCATTTAATAAAGCAGATGCGGGTAAAGTGTGCATGGTATAACATATTTTATATTTGCTTTGATGAGTAGCTTCCAAAATATTTACCGGTAGAGTTTTACAGTAATTTTATTTCATAAATGAAGAGTTCAGAGAATAATTCCTGTCCGTCAGTTAGGGCTAGAGGGAAACCACCAGAGGCTTATTCTCTGTGTAGATCCTGCAAATGTAATTTGGGATTCTACTGTTGTCCATATCTTCTGCAAACCAGAATCTCATCATTTAAACTCTGATGCTACTCCCTCCTTCAGACTTTGGTTTCCAAGCAAGTAACTATCTAAGCGAGATATCAACTAAGTCTACATGGAAGGAACACACCATCCGTGAAGAAAGTTTTTTTTAATGGTTTAGAAGTCTATTTATTTATTTATTAATCATTTTATTAGGGGCTCATACAACTCTTGTCACAATCCATACATACATCAATTGTGTAAAGCACATTTGTACATTCATTGCCCTCATCATTCTCAAAACATTTCCTCTCCACTTAACCCCTGGCATCAGATCCTCATTTTTCCCCTCCCTCTCCTTTCCCCCCTCCCTCATGAGCCCTTGATAATTTATAAATTATTATTTTGTCATATCTTGCCCTGTCCGATGTCTCCCTTCACCCACTTTTCTGTTGTCCGTACCCCAGGGAGGAGGTCACATATAGTTCCTTGTAATTGGTTCCCTCTTTCCAACCCACTCTCCCTCTACACTCCCAGTATCGCCACTCACACCACTGGTCCTGAAGGGATCATCCGCCCTGGATTTCCTGTGTCAGGGTGCGATGTAGCAATGATGAAACATACAACTTTCCTCTGGTTCCTAAATGCTTCCTCCCCGCCCACCACTATCATGATCCGAATTCTACCTTGCAAATCCAGCTAGACCAGAGGATGTACACTGGTACAGATAGGAACTGGAAACACAGGGAATAAAGTATTTCAAGATAAAAGTTTTTTTCCCTGAAATCAGAGTAGCAAATACTGCAAGAAAGTGATATTAAGTTCTCAAGAAGCGGGATGCTTGTTATTGTTAACAGCATTCTTTTCCTCCCTTCTTTTACTACTCTGAGCCCTCTGGCACCAAGTCCAAGAGTTCGACAGCATTTCACACGAGCCACCACTTAGTCCAAGAGTGAAGACGCGTTCCCCTCAACTTACATTTTCCTAGAAGTGTATGCAACCCTAAGTTGTTACCTACTCTACATTTCTAAAAGATGTAACATTTTATCTACAACATATTATTTTCAATTTAAATGCAACCACAGTCCAAAGGCATTATGTAATTTGATTTCAACCTTTGACTAGCTCTGGTAGCTGGAAATAATGTCTCCTTTTACATGGTAATTCTAACCCTATCCCATGTGCCACCATCTGATGTTTGTAGACATAATTTATTTTCAGTAAATAGATTTTAGTTTTAAAAATGCCTACCCAGCCCTTTATTTATTACAACCAGATCCTGCTTTAATGAGATAACTATAGATAACATGATCATATTTTCATGTCTCTTAAATAATACATGGAGATCACTCCACTTACAACAATTTAATGAAAACAAATGTTTTTTTTGTTGCTGCTGTTATTGAATAGGATGATTATAATACAATGAGTTTGTGGAGATAAAAGCTTCAGTGAAATGTAGAATGAGGACAATAATCCTAATGGAGAGACAGCAGAGAGTGCTCATGTAGTGTGCCAAGGACAACCTATTGGAAATGGCTTCCCGGATTGGGGCTGCTGAGCTGAACGAGGGAGCAAGGATATCAGGTAGACCTAGGAACAAAGTCTGCCACTTTGGCTGGGGGGCAAGAGCAATACGTTGTGATTTGTGAGCATTTGTTTCTAATCCCTCTCAACGTATAACATATATGTAGTATCTATAAATATTGGGCAATATTCAATCAATGCAAAAGTGAGTTTGAGAAATCTAGTATATTGTTTACCTCATATTTGGATACCTGTTCAACTTCCTGACAAGAAAAAGAAGCACAAAATATTAATCCTGGGCAGTTTTCCCACTTGACTTTTTTTTTTTTTACTGTTTCTCCTCCCTTGTGTCTTTTTTCTTCATCCTCTCGCTCCTCTCCTCCCTCTCTCCCACATCTCCTCCTCTGCCCTGGGTAGCATTCTTTTCTTCATTCTACCTTCTGCAAACTTTTCCAGCACCTATAGTATGCTTAGCTATTGGGACAAGAGCCCAACAGTTTGGGGGAGTTCAAATGGCAACATCGCTGTTTGTAATGCTGGGTGATTTCTGATTAGCCCTGATCCCATGGAAGACCCCTGGTTCCAGAGAGCTCACCCTGACTGATATACGGAGGTTCTAAGATGCTGTTCGTCAACCCCTTTCTCTTCCTCCCAGCAGGCAAATGACCCAGGTGGCATTCATTCCCCACCTATTTTGCAAGGTAACCGAGAGCTGGCAGCTTTTAAAATTCCAGTCCTCCTTCACAAAGAGTTAATTGTCCTTCAATCCAAGATACTGGTTTTTTTCTTACCCCAACCTAAAGGCCGCCTCTGCTTTAACACTGACCCCCTGCTAAACAACCACCTTTATAGGAATCTTCTTTTCTCTCTTTCTTCCTTCCTCTACTGGTTTGGTTTAGGGAGGGGAAATCATATTAGAAAGATATTTTGCACTGACTGTTGTACTGCTATTGGTAGGGGCATCAAGGCTATTCTGACTCACAGTCAAATGTAGACAACAGAAGTAGACACTGCCTGGTCTTGGGCCAGGCGCACAATCATTCCTGTTTGAGCCTGTTACTATAGACACTGTGTCGATCCATGCCATAGAAAGGCTTCCTCTTTTTCTCTGACACTCTACTGTGTTAGGCAAGGCTTTTTACAGAACAAACCAACCTGATAGATGGATAGATAAATAGATGATATGTAGATAGATTAAAATGTACTGCCATGGAGAGAGGTAGACAGATATAATTTTATATTAAGAAAGCAGCTTACACGGCTGTAGTAGTGGATAAGCCCTTGCTGGTTCAAGTCTGTGGGTCAGTAATAAGCTAGATATTTTTTTCCTCACTCAAGAAGCTGTTAGGTTCAACGAATTAGGAAGCAGGAAGGTGAACCAGGAAGCAGTAAGACCACAAGTTGGTGGAGGCCAAGGCCAAGGTCAACAAATCAGACTACTCTACCATTGAGTTGATTCTGATTCATAGCAACTCTGTAGGACAAGGTAGTATGGGCCCTGTACATTTCCTAGACTGTAACTCTTTACAGGACTATAAAATCCCACCTTTCTCCTGAGGAGCCTACTGGTGGTTTTAAACTGCCCATCTTGTGTTTTCAGCTCAACTCTTAGCCACTCAGCCACCCAGTCAGACCAAACCACAGGACACTCACTGCCATCAAGTTGCTGCCTACTCATGGCAGCTCTAAAGACCTGCCTCCATGAGTTTCAGAGATTGTTTTTGCCCAAGGAACAGCTTGTGGTTTTGAACTGCTGACCTTACTGATTGCAGATGGACTGCAAAATCGAATGAATCCAAGGTTGGCAGGCAATATGACAAACCACTGATAGCTTCCAATGTCAACAGGTCAATAATCCAGACCAGGAAAAGAATGAGCTTGCTGCCACACAGTACCAGCGCATTAAGAGTAGGCCACACCCAGATGAAACTCCGTTCAGTTGTCCCGATGTTGTGACAAGCTTATAAGGGTAGTAATCCACTATTATCCCCACACTGCTTGGCTACTCACAGAAGATCCCAGGCTGGAATTGATTAGATTGTGTTTGGTCACATCCTGGGAGAACCCTGGCCCATCCACGTTAACATAAAATATAATTATTTTATTAACCAGGATGTCTTTGTCTGGCAATTAGTCCCTCCTAATTATATGTCCAAAGTGTGTGAGACAAGCCCATCATTCTTGCTTCTGAGGGCCATTCTGGGTGTACTTCTTCCAAGATAGATTCGTAAGTTCTTCGGACAGTCTCCACATTGACCAGAATATTGGGGAGACGACTCTAGTAGATTAACATAATCAATCTGATTTGAAAAGTGAAAAACGTGTCACGTGATCTCCCCCCTCTGATACATTTTGGACTTGATTTGGTTTTTAATATTTTTCCTGTTGCCCCCCCCCCACGCACACACATATTGGGGCATATCTCTGTAGCATTTTGTCATTGTGGGCAAATTTATTAGAATTTTTGCTATGGTTTTCAGTATATGAAACCCAGGATTGATGACTCCACAGAGACAACAACTAACACAAGAGTTCCTGGTATGTGTGTGCGTAGAGGGGGTGGCAGCAAGGAGGAACAGTGGGGCATATCAAGGGTTCAAGAAGGAAAAAGATGTTTTGAAACTGATTTTGTTAGCAATTATACAATACTGCTTGATATGATTGAACTATGGCATGATATGATGTCTCTATTAACTCCTAATAAAATGTTTTATTTTGTTTTTAAAGCACACTGAATTCACTCTCCTAATATCATAGTATGTAGAAAAGGATTCAATTTCAGGTGTTTTCAGCATTGGCCCTACTGCCCATCACATTTGAGGAATCATTGGTTCACAACAGGAAAGTCAATCCCAAGACTCACTGCTGTCTGAGCTAGCCCCACAAACAGCTGCAATGCCTCTGCACAGCACATCCTGTCTTGTCCACGTCGCTCCTAGAGCAGACGTGGGTCCTCATAGTGTTTCACTTCTAACATAGAAAGCCCTGGTAGGTTGGTTGTTGTACTTAAAATAGTACCTGATATCACAGACCCTGCCTATAAGCCACTAACCTGTCTGTTCTAACTTCACATGCTATGGGAATCGTGCAGCCTCACAATGAGAGTCTCTTTAGACTAGCAAACTATATAAGTGCACATACTTGTGGAGCATTCACAATGGGCTTGGTTGGGGCATTCCGGTGTAGGAAGGGAGAAATAAGAAACATTCCAAAACTAAACCATAAGCAAAAGGCACAAGAGGAACATTGCTGGACAAGAGAGCAGGTGAGTCATGTAGAATATTCATTTCAAACTTCAAATTAAAGTAAATTGGGATCTCCAGTTGTGTTTTTATCTTTTATTTTATTTTGTATGAAGACCAAGGAAGCTCACAGAACGTATCCTGGCCATATAATATTATTTTGGTGAGTAAATATATCCAATAAATAATACACTATGGTGACATACTCTAATCCTTTGTTACTTTAGTGATATTGACTCATGGATTCAATGCCCTCTCCAATATTTCTAGAGGATTTGTCATAGCGATTCTGGGTAAAACTCAGAGGCAAGACAATACTGTAGATACTTCAGCGATTTTTTTCTTTTTAGGTTGTTATTTACATTTGTTTCATGAGCCTCAAAAGTCTAACACATCAATTGATAAAATTGATTTTTTTAGATACTTGCAATACCAAATTATTAACTACTAAAAATAATTCTAATGTGGATATTTTGAGGATATTCATGAAAATAATTAAATCCTATAGTTTAAAACTATTTTCTTACATTACCAAATTACTTAATTATCTTAATGCATTAATATAATTTCAAATATACTCTTCTTATTAAATAAATTTAAAGTTTGTTTAAAGATGTTTCAAAATATTTCAAAGGCAGACATCATCTTAATCAAAGCAAATGTTCATCTTTCTAAAATTATTTTTATAGATGAAGCTCTCTGGTCCCCTAAGGTCTTCAAACCCACAGGGCGGTTCTGTTGTCTTACAGGGTCTCTATGAGTCAGCCTTGATGTGGTGGGAATGAGCTTTTAATTTTCATCTTCTGTCTTTTTGTTTTAAATCATAATATATATCTTGACATTTTACAGTGAAACAACTTTTAGACTCCTTACGATGGTGTGAATCATGTTGATCCTCTTGTCATTTGGTGACCTGAAGATGGGCATTGCTGTCGTCAGTCACCATTGCGTGAGTTCCGACTCATAGCAACCCTGTGCATGACAAAATGCAACACTGTCCGGTTCTGGGCCACCGTCACAACTGTGCTTATGTTCGAGCCCAAATCACCATCCATCCATCCAAGTGTGTCCATCCATCTCATTGAAGGCCTTCCTCTTTGTTGTAGCCTCTGCACTTGACCAAGCATCACGTCCTTTTCCGGAGATCAGTCTCTCCTGATAACATGTCCAAAGTCAATGCAATGAAGAAGTCTAGCCATCCTTGCCTCTAAGTAGCATTCTAGTTATACTTCTTCCAAAACAAATCTGTTTGTTCTTTTGGCAGACTTTGAATATTCTCCACCACCAGAGTTCAAATGCATGGATTATTCTTCAGTCTTCCTTATTCAATATTCAACTTTCACAGGCATCTGAGGAAATGGAATATACCATGGTCCTCAAAGTAACTTCCTTCCTTTTCAACACTTTACTGAGTTCTTGGGCAGCAGATTTATCTAATGCAATGGTTTATTTGATCTCTTGACTGCTGCTTCCAGGATTGTTGGATCCAAGCAAGATGAAATCCTTGCTAGCAACAAGTTCTCCATTTATCATATTACCTATTGGTCCAGTTGTGAAGATTTTATTGTTCTTGACCTTGAGTTGTAATCCATACTTAATGCTGCTCTCTTTGACCTTCATCAAATGTTTCAAATCCTCCTCACTTTCAGCAATCAAGGTTCTGGTATTTGCATAGCACAGATGGTTCATAAGCCTTCCTCTAACCCTGATACCTCATTCTTCTTCAGATAATTCAGATCCTTTGATTATTTGCTTAGCATACTATATTTGTACCCATTCCAAAGGAAGGTGACCCAAGACCATATTTAAACTATAAAATGATATCACATGCAACTAAAATTGTGTTGAGGATCATTCAACAAAAGTTGCACCAGGACATTGACAGGGAGATGCCAGATGTACAGGCCCGGTTCTGGAGGACAAGGGGTGCCATTGCTGATGGATGGATCTTGACTGAGAGCAGAAAATACAAGAAAGATGTTTACTTGTGTTTCCTTGAATATGCAAAGGCATTTGACTGTGTGGGTCTAACAAACTATGGATAGCCTTGAGAAGAATGGGGTCTCCAGACCACTTAATTATGCTCATGCAGAACCTGAATATGGATCAAGATGTTGTGGTATGAAAAGAACCATGGAATAGTACATGGTTTAAAATCAGGAAAGTCAGAGTTGAATGGATACTCTCACCATATTTATTCAATCTGTATGCTGAGCAAATAATCAAAGAAGATTAGAGTGGGAACAAATATTAAGACTATAATTGCTAGGGGAAATATCACCATCACAATACCTCTGTGTTCAGCTTTTAGCCATATTCAGACTTTAAATTGAGGAAAAATTATTTCAATAAAAATCATTCCTTAAATGTCCACAGCCTATCTTCCAATTGGGAACTTATAATATGTAAGCGCATCAAGCAAAAGTATAGAAAGAGAAAAACCCTTTGAAGTAGCAATAACATAAATAGAGTCTAAATAGAAATGTAGTCTAAATCTCATTCTACCATTGCTATCTTTCTTGAGTGAATTCTGGAGTCAATTTGAAAGCTTTGTTTGGTTGCTTTCCTTATAACAGTTACATGCAGAACACAATACCCTTTGCTCAGAAGTGATTTAAAAGGTTGGATCAAGTATCTATACTGAGTTGAGAATACTCACAGTTTCTGGAAGGTGGTCACAGTATTTAATCATTATTAAAATTGACTTGAAACCAATCAATGTCTTATAAATTCACTTTAGGGGTAAAGTACACGAGTTACTGTTGTTAATAAATTTTGTTGATCTGGCAACAGCCTCCAGAAGATGCATAAGCCTATTAATCAAAATTTATTCAGTGTTTATTACCAAAATCCAATTAGTCCTTTGGGAATTGAAACAATAATATATTGTTTCTGTTGACATGGCAAAATAAAACAGAAATTTAATGCATCACATTTTGAAACATCAGTCTAATGTATCCTTAAAAAATTTTAAAGACATTAAAGCATTATTTATTTATTTACCGAAAGCCTATATGAGAGGCACTCATGTCCACAGACTCATGAGATGAAATCACCCATTTCTGAGTGTACATACAGAATCATCAAGCATTACACTCTATCTAACTACCTTGACATTTGCTGAATATAAGGTTTCATCATTTTCCTCCTGTACAAATAATTCTCAGAAGTGTTGAGGAAATGAGAGGGAAAAGGTAGCATTTAAAAGTTAACAGATATGGAAAGGAAAAAAATGTTTTCCACTTATGAAAAGCAGCACCAATAATTATTCAATGAATTTCAAAATCAACTCCAGCAGAGAAGTATATGAGATTCCTGCTGATATTGGTCATCTGAGAAATAATGATTTATTGCTGTTTGGCATATGCTTACTTATGTGACTACAATTTTCCACTGTGGAATCAAAATAAAATAAGTGTTCCAATTGCTTGCAAAGTTTCTTCAAAGAGATGAAGAGAAACAAATTGGGCACTAATGAGAACATTTAGCAAAGCTGATTCACTCTACGATGGGGAAGTGTACAACAAGCACAAGAAAAATATGCAGCGGGGTTACCTTAACCAATTTTTATTTTTTAAGTGCAGGAAAGAAATGGAAAAGGCAGTATCTATGGAAATGATAATTTGGTTCCTTCTGCAAAACTTAAATGCTGGCATTTCAGATTTAAAAACAAGTCCATGCTGCCAATGAGCTGTTTTGTTGACCTAAGCTACTCACCATCCTTTCCGCAAAGGAAACTCTCGGACACTTCCCGGTGGTAAATGGGTAACAGAACAGGGGTACATTTTCATTTCTAAGGGAGATTTTATTGAATGAAAACTTCCCTTCTACATATTTTCTGTTATCTCGGTCATTCTTGGCTTTAAATGCACCTGTTCCATGACAATTTCAGTTTACAGAATGCAGCAGAACTTCCGTTCATACACCAACAACCAAAATACTCTTGCAGGCTCATAAATTAAGGGAGAGATGGTAATGACTCTCCCTAGAAAGACATACAGTTCTAATATTCTGATTATCTTCTGAAATGTAGTCCTGGAAGTATTATTTCCAGGCTTTCTGTAGCCACACAGGATGCCCTTTTAGGAACAGTGGCTGGGAGTGACCAATATGTTTATCTTGTGCTTCCTAAGTTATGATACTTATGTACACGGATACATAAATTGGCACGTCCGTGATTGTGTACAGACACAAGTGTGTAACTAGGTACACATAAATATTTAAAGATTGAATTTAATCAATTTTTGTAGAAAACACAAGCTACAAAAGGAGGAGGGAGAGATCTGATCACTTAAAACAACTGATTTTCTTCCTTTGAAACTTTTATTTCTCCCCAGTCGTGGGGTTGTAAAGATGTGGCCCCCTCATTTGTCCCCCAAATCTTCAGTGCCTAATGAGTAGGCTAACCTTCCGTTGTTGCTCCCCGATTCTTCTCTGTGTTGGGAATATACTTTTGCCCCAGGTGTAACATCTCACAGAAATTTCCCTGCCTTCTTTGCCATCAAGTTAAATATGGGGGAATGAGCCTTAACTATTTAGTAATTCTTTTCTGGAAATAACCCTTTTTTATTACAGGTTGCCATTAGTCAAGCAATGAAATAAGGCATATCATTTGCCTCTCTGCGTAATAGTTCAGATAAAAAGAAATTAGTAATTGTCTTGAAGACCTGCAATCTAAATGTTATGCCGTCACTATGAAAATTTTAGGGAAATATTACGGCTAGGCAAACAATAAAAATTCATAGCTCATTTGTTTCATTTTAAAATGTGGAAATCCGATTTCTAACTAAAGCTTTTGAGGTTTTGAACTCTTCAAAGGAAACAGAAAAGAAAATATACTTCTTCGGGATTTAGGTACTGTATCCATACAGGATACTCAACTAGATAGCTTAAATCTTTAAAAAAAAAATCCACACATTTCTCCCATTCAATGAAGCTGGTTGACTTGTACAGAAATACAGAATATATGTAAAAGCATGTTATTTATTTCTATCCATTCAGACCGGTACCATCGGTAATAGTGTGCCAAATGATCTGCTAGCTGTTGTTTGGCTCTGACATTTGTATGCACAAGGAAGGGTTTGGATTAGCAATGGTTTTGTTAAAAGAAACTTTTTGAGAGCTGTCACGTCAGAGTTTAACTGATATGTTATTAATGAGGAGAATGTCAATTTTCAAACCTTCCGAACGCCAAACCTCTTTTGGGATACAGTTTGTTTGTTGTGATTTTTGCTGCTAGAGAAGCCCATGGGGCCACTTAATAGGCTGTACCACCTCCCGCCTCTCTGCTCATTCTGGCTGTGATGGCACTTCCAGTGGAGTACAGCTAAAATTAACAGACAGCAAACTGGACTCCCTGCCATCTCTAGAGGCCCAAATGCCAGGAATCTCAGAGAAAATTGTCAACGATTTTCAGATATTAAGAGAGAGAGGGGAGCACAAAATAAACCAAATGAGTAGCCCAGGCAAGAAAATTGAGGGGTCTTTTAAGCAAGACCTAGCTGTTGCCCCTAACACCTCTCATCTCCAGCATACTTACTATACATCGGGCTTTGTGCATTGATTTTTTATGTATGATTTATCATATGAATTAGGATGATCATAGGGATGCCCGTTTTGCAGCTAACAAGATGGGCGGCTGGGTGAAGTCCATGGCGGAGAGAGGATTTCATCCTGGAAGATCGCTCCATGTGCCATTAGCATTTCAAAATATGCTAGTCCGGGACATGCGGCCTTCCATACAATCCCACACTGGGTTCTCTTCACTTCAATGAGGACATCTGAAGTTTTCAGCATCGTGGCCCTAAAATATTTTGCATGTGGATACTCGCAGGCTTCATCCCTCCTATCTCCAGACTCTGCCAGGCAAGGAGGTCTCTGGGTGCTTTCCTTGCCTTCTGGAGACATCCAGAATTCGTCCTGCTCAGGACATTTGGGCCAGTTGGGTCCGCCCGCTTCTCTTGCTGGATCTCTGTCATGGAATTCACATCTTGTTTCCAATGAGGCGTCATCAGAAAGGTTTTTCCCTGGTCTTTCCAAAACAGATGTTCACTGCTTCACCCACACATTTTCCCAGTTGATTTTCTACTGGGTGGTCCTCACGTAGGATTGCATCGCGTTCATTTCCAGGCTTCCTCACTAGAATCAGAGTCCCTGAAAACAAGGACAATCTTAGGGACACGCATGTCTGCAGCACCTGGCCGGGGCCTTGCCGGTGTGGCTGTGCACTACGGACTTTGTGATCCGTTCATTTGGTCCTCACAACAATCTTTGGAGAAACACAGGAAGCATGCTTACAGATGAATTCTCTACCACTCAAACAAGAGAGCTAACTGCACGGAGAGGAACAATTAAAACACACCCACAGGCAAAATCATGACCACTTTTCTGTAAACGGATGCTGGACCCTCATCCCTGCCAGAAGTAGTCTTAATGAGAGGCATTGATTTTGAAGGAGAAAACGGAGGACCGCAAAGCAGGTGGAAATATGAGAAAGCTTTAAAAGATATTTATATCCTAAGATTGCCATTCAAATATTCCATTTATAGATTTGCCAGAAATGAGAAAATGAGTGTGTGAATGTGCGTACATTGTGGGGAGGGCAAATGTGATGGGTTTAGTACCAAGAGGGTATTAACGATAAAAGCAGTTCTTTTTCTTTTTATTCCTGATGAATCACGATATCAGTGAACTACCATGAGCATTTGAAAGTCCAAAGGAGCAAAACATGAAAACTGCCTTCTTTGAGGCTCTAACCAGGAAAAAGAAATGTATTCTACAGATACTGAGTTCAGCTTCAACTGAATAATTATTCAAGGTGGGTATCATTTATAAGGGCAACCATGAATAAAGAAAATACTCCACCCCCCCACTGTTCAGGGTTTTAGACTAAAGCAAGCCTACCCAATTTTGAGATAAAATCCATTGTATCATTCAAGCTTTCTATATGACACACTGAAAAAGCATCCCAGGAAAACTCATCATTTTTCTCTTTTTCAAAGGCATGTGTGAAATCATACATTGTTTTCGCTTTGTCAATCTGAGCACTTGCTTGAAAACCTCAAATGTGGGTGAGCACACGATGAAAACAGGCGGTCGAATCGTCGGCCCGGCTCAGAACTCTCCAGCAGGTTGCAGGTGCTCATCGCACGGTGCAGCTGACCATTGACCTATTTGAAGATCACAATGCTAGTTTTAAAAGTAGACGTGATGATATTATTTAAGACTTTCAATCATCTGAAAAAGTTTGCAAAGGAAAACAAACTGATTGAACTAAAATGTAGTATGTCTAACCAAAGGAGGATGTTTCAAAGCCACTGAGGCCTTGTTGCTCTGTAACCAATTGAGACCTGTTTCCCACTAATCATTCCAATTCAGCTATGCTAATAAATGGATTTCCTTAAAAAAAACATAATCTATCAAGGGGACAATCATCTCTATCTATTACCATACAATTTTATCTTTAGCACGCATAGATTATTTACTCAAAATTAAAATATTAAAAACACTATGGACAAGGAAAGAAAGAATGCAGAGGGAAACCTCAGTTAGTCGGCATGGGTAGAAAACTTTAATTGGACACCAGATACCAAAAACTACGTCCATATGGAAGAAGCACACCAACATCAGTCACCAACGGACAGTGTATCATATCATCTGAAGTCACAGGAAGGAACAGCCTCAAAGCCTGAATTGCGAGAATTGGTTTGCAGGAACCTGTGCATGACGGTGGGCCCCAGGTACATTTGCGGTATCGACATAGGAAAGTAGCCTCTGGGGATCTCCCTCAACCCATAATGGAGGGGTGGGAGGAAAGTGATGACTACATAGAGGCACTGGAGAGATGAGTATAGATCAAAAGGATAAAGCTGATTTGAATGGTTAAGCCTTGTCATTTGATCCCCCTCTGATTCACGTTAGGCTTGATCTGGTTTTCAATATTTTCTGTATTTTTGTTTGTTTCCTATTTGTTTATATTGGGGTTTATCTCAGAGGGCTGATCTCCTTGGAGTTACGCTCTGGAGTTATTGGTACACGTCTTTTTGTCTTTCAGTATGTGAAAGCCAGGACTGATGAACCTATAGGGACTGCAAGTAGAATAAGGGTCTCTGGGCAGGTACGGTGGTGGCGGGATGGGGGATGGGAGGTGGTAATGGGAGATGATGGCAAGGAGTTCCGGCAGGAAAAGAATGCTTGGATGCTGACTGTGGTAGCAATTGTACAATGCTGCTAATGTGATTGGACTCTGGAGTGATATGATTTTGTATTAACTCCCAATAAAGTTGTTTTGACAAAGAAACAAATTGTTGTGTTTTTTTAATCTTCCTTCCTTCCTCCCTTCTTTCTGTGTTCCTTCCACTTGTTCTTTCTTCTTCATTGTCTTTTCTTTGATGGTGGAGCACAGGAACACATCCTGACAGAAGAGCGCTCTCTCACCACGGGGACGTTTCACTGTGTCCCAGCTGGGAAGTCTCAACTGGAACACATCTGTCCTCGTGGTTTTTATTCTAGGATCTTGAAAGGACAAGCTATTTATGTGACTAACGCAGCTTTTTGTAGTGAACATGATCTTGGAGATAATCAATTATGTATCTAAAATAAACCTAAAGCATACGTTGTTTGGTGTGTGTGTGTGTGTGTGTGTGTGTGTGTGTGTGTGTTTTCCATCTAGGGTTCAACTGGATGCTAGCTCTCCACATTTTTGATGAACAACATTTGCTGACAAAATCTAAAAGTGAAGCAGCAGCTGCATTTGTAGGTGTGTAAAAAAATATAGTTTCAGTTGAACTTACAACATGCATGTTTCAATAGAGCTGACCAATCAGAATTCCATTAATAAAATCCAAAATAAAGAGAATATTAATCATGGAAAACAGCTAAAGCAACAGCTGAGAAATCCAATATTAGCGTTAGTTAATCAAGGCATTAGTTTTTATCTTTTTAATAAAGCATTTTGAGATTATTTTGAAATATTAGAACGATTATTCAGAGAAGCAGTGTGCATTAGTATTGGAAGTAACATTATAGTTTGATTTCATACTACATGGCTCTTATGAGCATTTGAGAAAAATATCACAGACAGATATATGAAGATTTATTTCCTTCTGATAACTGGCAGGCAAGTTCTCAAAGGTTCCAGAAGACTTGAATAATTCTTGAAAAATAAGTGACCCAATGATTGGGAGTAAAAGAATATTTCCTGAGTGTTTCTTATAAACCAGGCAGTGCGTAATGTAGTCAAATGCTAAGTGAATGAATAGCACATAGGAGGAATAAGGAATCTACGTGAGGATTAGAAATCTTTCCCAATAGTATAGCTGTTTAGCGGCTCAAGTACATTTGCAAACAGCTTAGCGTGACTTTAGAACAGGCCTTATTAAGTGACAATAGATTTATTAATATAATATTCCCTGTAATATTTTTGCAAAGATATCTTGGTTCATGGATACTTTATTTTTGTGTAATGTATTCTTCTTTTTAAAAACAAATCTGCAGTTTCCAAAACAGATGTGGAAAGTGACAAGGAGTTGTTGGCAATATGCTTCCCTTTCGGAACAGCACGCCTGCAGCTCACTCCCACCAGTGACAAGCTTAAAGGAGAGACGTGAGACACGTGACAAGAGCAGGAGAGGAGAGCGGGGCAAGCTGGCCTTAGCACGGACGGTTCCCTCTGAACAGCGTCCAGTGACTCGTCAAATAGATGAACAGAGTGTCAGGACTGGAATATGTAGAAAGCACAGAAAGATGGATAATTTTAGTTTGCAAACACTTGCCCATTGTGGAAGTTGGCATGACTGCCCCCACAATGCTGTTTTATCTTTAGCATCATGGCCACTCTGGAAACTTCAGAAATGTATGTATAAAGAAATCCTAAGATCATGCAGATATTGGGCTCCTCTTCCCATCTGAACAAAAGGCAAAAAAAAACCAACCAAAAAAAAACCATGCAGGTACCACAAACACTTTTAGACTGTGAAATTGTCCATTTGAAGCAGTGTTTACAAGAGTCACAGAAAAGAAGCCAAAGTAATTTCTTTGTTTGACTTGTAAGAAAAGATCAAAAGAAAGGAAAATACTGTTATTATAAGAAAGAAAGAAAGACATGTTTTAAGAATGCTTGAGGCTTCTGGAGGACTTGGGAGGGACGCCCAGCTACTACTGACGTGGCTGGAATATGAAACGGTATCAAGTGTAGACATTTGTGAACATGGGAGCACTGTGGACAACAACAAAAACATCAGTGTGATGAAGGATAGTAGAAAATGCAAAGTTCTACTCTGCACACCACCGGGCACCTGAGTCAAAAATGTCACTCTGTGTCAACCAAGGACAGCGGCAACTTGAATTTCATAGAAACGCTGCATGCAGTAGTCCAATGAGACTCCGACGAGGAGAGGTGTCTACGGTCACAAGAAAGGGCATCCGGTTTTTAACTTTATCTTTAAGCCCTTCAATCTTAACAACAATGGGGAGGGTTTAAGAAGCAGAGACAAAGCTATTTTTAACCTAGTACAGAGGTTTTAAGAGGTGATGGGCCTCTGGAAAATGGACTAGCTAACTTCTAATTCTCCAATCTGTCTTTGTCCCCATGCTATAAAAGACAATTGTTCCTAGTAGTCTAATTTTAAAAATGTAAGAGGGATATAATATGTAATATGCATACAAATGGCACGACACAAAATATTCCTATTGCCTTCAATTAACTCATTCTCCAGCATGGTTTTCAAAACTAGCACCATCCTTAATAATAGTGATCGGAATGCTAAAGATGGTATTCTAGCAACGACAAGTTGTCTGGAACGCTCGGCATGCACCAGGCACTGCTTTGAGCACTTGGGCATCTTTCTTAATTTTCATAAAAGGAGGCATATGCCATCCTCTTTATCACCAGCATCAGCATCGGCGTTTCCCAGAGTGAGATACGGTGACAGACAGATTAAGTGATCACTCCAGGTTCTCGTGGTTATGCAGGGGAGAGTTAAGAGCTGACAGGGTAGGATCTACTTCCTGTATAAAATATACAGAACTTGGGGGAAATCCATGCAGGTTCCAGGTTACGACCATGAGCACTACATACAACTCATAGTTGGGAACCAACCCCCGTAAAGCATCCAATAGCAACTTCTGGAACATGACATGAACTAGTTCCAGAGTTCGAATGGACTCCCCTCGGACGGCAGCTCCTTCTGGAAATGACAGGGCAGAGGAAAGGAAAGAGGAAAGAGACCATTGCAGGGCACCAGGTCTTGTGGAGACCACAAGAACAAATATAAGTACTGAGGGGAAGCAGCTAGTTAGTCAGTGGCAAAGGGTATTCAAACATCAATGGGGTCCTCTCTCCACTGCTGGTGAGAATACCTCAATTAGTGGTGTCTGAGGTCCAAGTGGTGGTCCTCCCTTGTAGAGGCTCTGAACCTGGTGACATTTGGGTAGCTTGCCCATGTGGACAAGTCACCCTTGGTGTGCAGCACCTGGAACTTGCTCCAGCACAGGAGCAGTTTCACTGAGCACCAGGCACACTTCTGTGCTTTGGGCAACATCTCATAGAATGTGCCCAGCTCTGGACTGCCCTCAAGCACGACCACACACAATGGTCCCAATGACAAAGAGGTGCTATTTTGCAATGTGCATTGAAACACTATTACTCTTCCTGCATCATTATGTTAATGGCGCTTTATTATATGGAGAAGTATTTCTTTCAGCTTTGATGCACAGAGAAGTAGGCTACATTCTATATACTAAGACAAACATTTGAGTAACTGTTGTCGCATACAAATCATACCTGTTCCTATTTACACATAAAGTGAACTAAGAGACAGATGTCGGAACAGAACATTGCGCTGGTATGTTTCTTAAGAAGTTAAGTAGATGTATACAAATGATAGATAGTGTCTGGTACATGAGTACATTTAATGTTTCTTTTTTATCACTAATCCACTTAAAACCGAGCATGATCACCACCATTTATGTACAGATGAAGATGCTGAGGATGAGAGAGAGTGAGATGCTTATGGACTCCCCGGACCTCTTCTCTCTGGACAATGTTTTTTTCTTTTAGTCTATCAGATGAGTCCCGGATTATGTAGCTTGTTTAATGAATCACTAGAATATAGTTTCATGCTGCCTTCCTCTGCCTTGGGAACAGTTGCGTGGTATTTAGAAATAACTTACAGATATTTGAAGCTCTCATATTTATATTTTCAACACCTAAAAATAAATTTTAAAAACCGTAGAGCAGGTTCTAAAACCAAACATACAAAACTAACTTGTCCACTTGGACATGAATGCAAAACCACACTGACCAGAACCTTGTGGTAACTGGATTTCTTTGGCAAATAATTTGGTGAATTTCTTATACAATTAAATTAAAATAATTTAATTCATAATTTATACTAGATATAATGACATTACTTTTCCTGTAGATTATAATTATTCCTTTATAAAACATTATAACTCTTAGAGCTGAGAGTACAAGGTATGAAAAAGCAACCTCTAATAATACTGTCAATAATCTTGGAATAGGTAACATGCTAACCAAGTGCTGGAGCCAGAGTTACAGAGATTTAAAAAAATAAAATACCAATCTCATATAATCAAAACATGACTTTGACAAAGCAAAACAAGATGTAATTTCCCTTTTCTAGGGGGAATTTTCAGAGCCTTTAAAAGATGTCTGTTTTAATTGTACTGTGAGGTGAAGCATTCTTCATGGATGGCTCTCCTATAATAACTGTCTGACTAGAATTGTGATCATAACAATTAAAAATGAAAGTGATGATACTACAGCAAAATTATTATGCTTATAAATATTAAGATCCTTTTCATAACCTTATTTTTTTTAATCTAAGCAAAATGTCCTCAAAAGTGTCATGACATGGCTATTTTCTATTACAGAGAAATGTGTTGCCTTAATATGAACAAAAGCAGGCTAGATTTTTTTTAAGTAACCTAGAGAGAGAGAGAGAGAGAGACAGAGAGGGAGAGCTGGGGTGGATGGTGATAGCTGAGCGGTGACCTGATACCGTCATAATTGATATAGCAACATTAGAATTAATTAAAAATGGTTTAAATACCAGGGAAGTAGAATAGTGATTAGAAGAGGAAACTTTATGAGTTAAGTCCTAGGATGGGAGACCAGAAGAAGTGTCGTGAATCTTTTCAGGACCTTGATGTGGGAGACTGGAGAGTCAGGACTGTGGAGAGCAGTGTACGTTCAAAGTCAGCCACCGCCTTTGAGTAGGGCACCAAGATTTCCAACTCTGCTGTTCCAGAGACAGGATGCAAACCTGCCCTTGTTTTCTAAGAGGGCGACTGAGTTTCTAGCGGGCATCACACTGTCATTTTCCCTGTTATGGTTACATTGATGCTCACACACATTTTACAAACTTTGCTCCATCCTAGTTTCACTTTGTTGGCCATCACTGAACTGGGAAGAACAGGTTCAAAGGTCTGGGTAGAAGTAAGTTATTCAAAGGATTCTGAGAACACTTAAGATGGGACTTATTGACTTGGTCTGGGGCACAGGGGCAGGGGCCGATGAAGCATATAATCATTGTATAGGTCCTTGAGCAACATGTGCGACTACTGTAGTTCAACATATTTAGAAACAAATGAAATTGAAAAGAAAATGTGTTTGTGAGTAGCCTAGGAAACATGTGGATTTGCTGACTACCTCCTTGCGACCAGACAGAGCATTGCTTCTGAGATACAGGCAGAGAAGCTGATTTTTTAAAGAAATATTTCCAATTTGAAAAGGAATAACTATAGAGAGGATTTGTACTAAAGAGCTCATCTGAGGTACTATGAAGAAATATGAAATTTGGGAGAGCTTACTTTGTGTGGCACCTTTAAAGACAAGTGTTCATGATTGGGCGGAGGATAATGTTTTCCCTTGGTAGATGGTGTCTCTAGGTATGTCTCCCATGGGAATCAGAGAACCATTACTCATGCATGCCAGGACACTTCGAATTGAACCTGGCTTATGGTTGGGGTGAACCCTGGAATTGCCAACAAGAGCAAAAGTTATCCAAGAGGGAGATGTACGTTTTCCTCCCTGAACCCCACCCTTAAAAGAGGCTCCATTGAGCACATCCTGGGTTGGCTCACAGGCAATCAAAGGGAGCTCCTGTTTAAGGACAATTAATAAAAGAGGAATGATTTACTTTGCAATGTATTTCCAGGAGGCGCGCTTAACTCCAGGTACATCAATCCTTCAATGTCTCTTTCCCTAATTTGCATAAGCACCATAATTGACAGCTTGTTAACTGTTCATTAAGAACATAGGAAATCTTGTGATAAACAGCAACCTGCCAAGGAAGGTGGACAGAGCAGCTAGTCATGCATCTTATCCCCCTCACATATCAGCCCAGTTTACCCACAAGCAATTCAAAGGGTGACTTTCGGCATCAATTTGTCACAGAGAGGAGCACCCAAACACCGTGCCATAAAGCTCTCATGAAATACCAACGCGCAGTTTTGTTGTCTTTCAGATAGCGCACTTGGTTGAGGTACTGTACTCGTGGTCCCTAAAATTGCTGACAGGAATGTATTTAAATAAGTGCATGTATTAGGGTCACCCTGTAAATCATAAAAAGAAACTACATATATTTATAAATATATATATTTATATTTACATATGCAGACACAGCGTGTCATTCTTGTATGTTTCTTTACTTTAAAAACTCCTATTCTAGGAGTTTCTCTTTCTTCTTAATGGCCTGTAATGGAAAATTTTCCATGATTGCTGTATGAAATACACTGTACAAGAGTCAAGGATGCACAACACAGCAAGTCATCTGTTTGGAAAGAGTGCATCATAAAATGACAAGATGTTGTTCTTCCTTATCTTTGGATGAAAGCCTGATTATAAGCTCATTTCAGTTGAACAAATCTTTCTGAATTCTCTGTTGAGCAGGCATTTAAATGTCCACGCCAAAAGGTCCTCATTTTCTGTTCCCTGGCCGTGTGCTCCGTAGAGCTCTGGCATCCAGATTCATGTGGCTGGATTAGATTCATGGAGGCACATCACATGAAGGCACTTAGAAACTCCACTTTACACTTGTCTTCTGGAAATGGACTTCAAATAGACCATTGCGATCAGTGCCAGGCATTCTAGTAAGTCTCTCGTCTCCCACCCTGAAGTTGTCCTCTCGTGAGAAAGAGAAATGAGAAATAAACAGAACCATTCTTGAGAAACACGCTAGTGTGGACAGAGAGGCTGCCTGATAAATGATCGCTGCATAGCCACACAAGGTACCAGGAGAGGGTGAAAGTCCCTTCCTGAACGTAGATATAAATCTTTTCCAACTATTAGCTTTGTTCATTGAATCCCCTAAAGGCTGACATTGTAAGCACGGATGTGCTGGTGCATTCGAATAAATTGATCTCTTGGTGGTGTTGGGGAAACATGAGAACTTGGGCTGTATTGCAGATTGTGGACGTTAAAGGTATTTTGTCCACTGTGAAGCTGCTAACTACTAATGAGTTTCTTTTCATTAGATTTGGCTATCGTCACTTGGAGAAAGCATCACCCACTCTCACAAAGGCAATACCACCAGGGGGTACTTCATTCATGGAAGTGGTGACAGAAGAGTCCTAGGAATGCTACCAAAAGGATAATTTGGAACTATTGCAATAATAATGAAATTTGAATCTATTTGCTCATATCGTATTCACTGAAAACATGTGAGTAAACATTAGTTCTCTTGTATAGATGGGGGAATGTTTTCTTTCTTCTGTTGTAAATAGGGTCACCCTAAATTGGAACTGATTCAACAGTACTTAACAACGATGACACTGGAAAAGGAATACAAATCTCAGGGTGACTTGTCTAAGTATTCACAGAAATAATGTGAAAGAAATAACTCTCTCAAACCTAGTCAGTAGAACTTCAAATGCCCGTTGAACTTCAACAACCTCGACACATTCACTAGACGTCTCTCTCAGGTTCAAGCAAGGAGGCTGTCTGCGGAGTAGTACCCTCACTCTCACCGAACAACTAAAATGAGGCTGAGCCAAGATTGGCCTGACCTCTGGTTAAACTGCTCTCTAATAGACACTTAATTGAGTTGATTCCTTCAGAGCAAGGCTAACATGTGAAAATGTTAATTTTAGGGTAAGTGACTACTGTGTCAGAACAATGTTTTTCAAAACAATCATTAACAATCAAATATAATTATTGTTATTGCTCTTTTCAGTAAAGCAAGCCTGATCGCTTGTTTAAATCAGACTAATGTTTCTTTTGAGAGGCCAACAATACTTTATTCTTTTAAAATACAGGTCTAGTGCATGAGAGAACATACTTTAGGTTTTACCATTGAATTTATTACTATTTACCTATGACCTTAAAATGTTTGGGCTGTTTCATAAGTCTTTTCTAATTGCTACTAGACTGACCCTTTCCCTCTTAGTGGAAAGATCCTCTCAATTTTACCCAACATTAATTCGGTTAATTTCCTACAGTTTTGAACTTCGAACACATATAGACATATCTTTTTTCTATGGTGGTCTTTTGACCACAAATTCATTAATTTAACAGGTATTTTGAATTTGTACAACATATCAAGCCCTTTTCTAGGTATAATTAATTATACACCAAAGAAAGATACCTGCCACCTGGAGCTTATACTATAGAAAGGGAAGATAAATAATAAGCAAAAATAACAATAGCTTAATTGTAGAGTGTGTTCAGTGGTGGTCATACTATGAAAACAGATTAGGTCATGGAAGAGCAGCAGTTCATGGAAGAGCAGGAGTTGGAAAGAATGTGTGCTTGGACACAATGGTCAGAGTAACGCTACAGGACAAAGGGACATCTGCACCCTGGCTTCAAAGACATGGAGTTGGGCATGAAGAGCTCTGGGAAGAGGAAGAACATTCGTGCAGGGGAAATGGTCCATGTAAACTGGAATGACCTGACTTGTCCAAGGAGAAGGTGAGTGGAGAGGAGCACGTGAGAGCACTGGAGGGGATGACGTCACGGAAGAGGTGGGCTTCCATTGCTCAATGAAAATACACTACAATTGTAACTGTAGCTACTGCAACACTGGCATATACAGAACTGTCCCACGCGACCCTGTCATTTGATCTCAGAATGGTTTACCAATTTTATCTGTATATTGTAGTTGGAGGAATTTCCTCAAAATCAGAGTCTCAAGACCCCACAACTTCATTCACACAGAGTAGCAGTGTGACTCGTTAAATGGCCATGCGTTCTAGGTTATCAAACCTTCTTGTTTATTCTTCTTTATTTATGGTATGTGACTGGCCATCAGTGTATTAGATAGAGGCTTGAAGTTACACCATTTGTGTTGCAATGAGAAGGAGGGCCAGCCATGGTAGACAGGTTTCGGCATAGCTCTAGATTAAGATAGTCTAGGAGGAAAGGCCTGGTGGTCTGCAGAAAATAAGTCAATGAAAACCTTACAGATCGCAACAAAATATTGTTGTACTAGAAATGCACTCCCAAGGTTGGAAGTCACTCGACATTTGCACTGGTAGCAACACTGAACTCAAATGTATCAGAAATCATAAAAGACTCGACAACGGTTATGCATAGAGATCGATCGGGTCACAATGAGTCAGCTACTGGCTTGACGAGATTATAGATAGATGATAGATAGATAGATAGATAGATAGATAGATAGATAGATAGATAGGAGACAACTTGTATATACACATGTGGGAGCTACAAAACGTTCAAGGAAAGATTCCATTTTCTTTTTCACTGAATGTTTCAATGAAAGTGTTTGACACCCCTTCATATTGATACAAAGACAAAACAACCCCCGGGCAACTAGTTGATTCAGACTCAAGGCAACAGGCCCTAGGTTTCTAAGACTGTGAATTCTTATGGAAGCAGACAGCACCATCTTTCTTGTGAGAAGCAGTTGGGAGGTTTAAATTGCAGTTCAATGCCTAATCCTCAGTGGCACTAGAACTCCTTGAAGATATATCACAATATTTAACTTTAAGATCCGATTACTTTAAATGATTAGCTACATTACTCAAAATATTTAATTTTCTCATTATTTTTTTTGATGATGAGGTTTCAACTGTCCACGTCAATTAGACATTTTAAAGCAGCACAAGTTATCCTGTATGGCAAAAGCACAATGTGAACTCACTGCTCATCCAGTCAGTGTGGACTCATAGCGACTCCGTCCGCAAGAATGGAAGTTCTCGGGACGGTTTCCAAGGCTGGCCATCTTCACAGGTTCAGAAAGGAAGCCTCATCTTTTCCCTGCAGAGCAGCGTGTGGGTTTCGAGCCGCTGACATTGTGGCTAGCAGCCCAAAGCTTACTCCATAGCACACACGCACACACTCCAGATTATTCATATTCAGTCTTAAAAAGAAAGAACGGGTAGGTGACAAACGTTGTGCCTATCACTTGCCTTGGTCATCCTTGACCGCTAAAAATATATGAAACACACAAACTCGAAACCAATGATGACCACCTCTCCTCCTAGAAACCACACGATTGGCCTTTTTGAGGAGAACATATAAGAGAAGAAAAAGTTCAGGTTACATACAGCATTAGGCATTTCATGCAGGAGTGCTTGAACGTTCATGTCCTCCAACTGATCACTGATCCGTTTTTATTTATAGACCTCAGTGGTGTTTTAGATATGGCTGGATGACCAGAGGTTTGTTTGTAATACTTTTCCTTTCTCATGTTTCGTAATTGATGAAAGTACAGATTATGGGTTCCCAAAGGGACACACAAAAATACGATCTGACAACAACAAGGAAAGCCACCCTTACAAAATGACACCATTAATACACAGAATGCCCACCTCTATGGGAGATGATAGGTAAAAAACACTGCATTGAAGAATGGGGAATATTTCGATTGTATGTGTTTCTAAAGAGCAGTTTAATGTGATTAATTAAGTGATTCACATACAAGCACAAAAATTAATAGCTCTAGTATCCAATGCAGATGAATGCAGTAAGATATATTTCGGAACATGCGTGTACGAAAGTGATGAAGGACACATATCATCAGAAAAATCAACTCTCAGTGCAAATTCCCACAAAGTTAATGGGCAGAATGCAACGCGCAGAGAGGCTGGCAGTGTTGCAAGTTGATTTTCCACATCACTGTAGCATCCAATGGACTTACTATTGATTATCGCATTTCCTCTTAAGCCAGCTGATAGGCAGGGCAATTCACATATTTAAACTGGCATTATCAGCTGTAAAAAGCGGGTCATACCCGCCCTAATGACATAGCGGTTACGTTTGGGGCCGTGATCTGCAAGGTTAGCAGTTCGACACTTCCAGCTGCTTCGCGCAGAGTTAAAATCTCAGAAAATCATTGAGGCCGTTCTGCCTTCCAGAATTCTGTGAGTCAGGATCGACTCCAAGCCTGTGAGTTTGGTTCGGGGTTTTTATCACTGATCTCATTTAAATACCATAAAGCTTAAACTAGATAATATACAGAAAGCATTGAGCACAGTGCCTGGCACAATAATTTATAAAGGAATGACAACTATACTTAGTAAGTATAGTTAAGTATAGGAAAAGGCACAAGAGTTAAGTGCATAACAATCTAGATGCAGAAGGACCAGTGTCATGAGAACAATACGTCCAGGGGTGTCCAACATCGCAGAGCTCCACCTGGCAACGTGGCACGTGTAGGCTTCACGGGCCTGGTGAAGGAGGTGGCAGGGAGATGCACAGGGAAAGCAGCACAGTACTCCAGGAGCAAATGACGAAAGAGGATAAGGAGGGTGGCTGCAGACATGAAAGGGAGGAGTGCTCTAAGAGACTCTACTGGTAAAGAATCAGCAGGTGTTGGTGATAAATGGAAGGTAGAAGGTGAAGAAGGAAAGTGAAGAAAAAAAACAACAACTCCTAGATCAGAGTTCTAGGGAGCTGGCGCACTGCTGACAGGGCCAGGAGGGATTGACAGGTACCCTCCTATTCTCTTCAAAGGGGAATGGCCAAGTGATAGAGTTGTAGAAAGTAGTTCTTCTACATTTGTGTTTCTGAGGAGTTAAAGTTAGGGACAACGCAAAGGAACAAAGACATAAATTAAGATTCTTAAGGTAATTTTAGGGATTTCCTTTAGAATGCTCACACTGACCTAGCAATTGATAGAAACAGAGGACTATGACCAAAGGGGGAGGGGCGGGGACACCTCCGTCCTTTGATTTGTGCCCCAATGACAATTCTTGCTTGAGCAATAAGAGAGATTGATTTTCCACGGGCAATTTTCTATAATATGTTAAAAGGGAATGGTGGCTGCTTTCAGTCTGAATCTGGCTCAGAAGAAGGGTGGCACCTTTTCATTGTGCTTCTGAATCTGATTGTAGCCTAGCAATCATAAAAAGGAGTAAACACACACACATCAAAAACAAACAAACAGTCCAGGAGCAATTCTCATAAGAATGTAATATCGGGGCGATTTCACAGTTGTACATGTTTTAGTAATCTTGCAATCAATTTGGCCTAATGTGGTGTTGCGCCCGTATTTGCATTGCCAACCACTGTCATCGTAAACCTTTCAGAGGCATCTGACAGTCTGTTTATCTTTCAAATAATTTCAAAACAGAAAAAAAAGAAATGTTATATTGTAAGTTGCTTAAAAACTCCTCGCAATTAGCAGCCCCAAATGTATCTGAGTCAAAGCAATATTTTCAGGCTTGCTGTAAATGTACTACATAGATGAGAATTTAGTGTTCTATAACCAGGGAAATTTTGATCCCAGATTGCATTTGCTTTTATCTTACCCAAAGTAACATTATCTCCTGCAACCATAAAGAAACTGCGCTATCATATAAATCTATTTAAAGCAATTGGCAATGTTACAATAAAGGCATCCATGCACTGCAGCTCAGTCCCTGAAAATCACCCAAATGCCAGCAGCTAAGAAGAGAGGCTTTTGATTTCTTCCTGAATTGCCACTAAGAGTATTCCCTACCTCATTCTCACACACATATCCCTCAAACTATGTCAAAAGCAGGAATAAATTTCCTAACCCAAACTGAAAAGTCCTTGGCTTTCCAAATGACTATAAATTGCATGGCTAAGTGCATATGGCCACAGGGCTGTCACAGTCACTTCTCCTGACAATTCATCATAGCATACTAATTCTATAATGTCATTACTGCGTCTCTTCTCACTGTACTGATCCAGCCAGTTAATTTAATCAACTGATAATAGATTCAGGAATGGATGCAAGGGGCCCTAGCACTTCAAATCGCAAGACTGGAGATGTATAGCATTGAAGATGCTGCATTCCTGGCTAGCAAACCTAGCCTCCAAAAGTTAAGACTGTTTTCCCTAATAAGATGGTTCAGTTTTCCTCTGAATAGCTCAGCTGGAGAATTACAACAATGACTTTTTTTTCCTTCCAAAGTCAATACTTTTCATCTTAAAATATATTAACCATATCAAACAGGAGGGGGAGACTCACTCTTCTGCTAAGAACAGGGTTCATTGTGGATATTAATAAGATATGTAACTTAGAAGTTTTCACATGAGTAGGAGAAATAAGAGTTCTATGATTAAGTGCAAAGTGAGCCATTCAAAGATGGACAATTAATTTTATTAAATTTTAATCTTCTCTGCAAATGTCAATGATAATTAGAAAACATTATTCTTTAACATCACAGCCTATCTTGCATGTCATGAAGAATAATGTTAATTTATTATGACAAAAATAACCTGAAAACATAATGCTAGATAATATACAACAGGTAAAATACAAGCCACAGATATGCATATATAAGTTCTTCAAACATACAGAGTACAATATCATTTTTAGAAGTCACTTTTTAAAAAGGCAGTATGATTTACTCTTACTTTTTTTTTCTTTCTTTCTTACTTTTATTGGGGGCTCTTACATCTCTTATCACAATCCAAACAGGCATCCAGCGTGTCAAGCACATTTACACATATGCCGCCACCATCATTTTCTCACATTCTCATCCCACTTGAGCCCCTGATATCAGGTCCCCATTTTTTCCCCATAGAAAATGACCTACCTATCTTTCCAATATTTGGAAAAAGGATGGATAGAAGAGATCAACTGCTGTAGGTCTCTCAGCCAACTTTGTATTTAGATTTGTGTTTGCAATTAACATGTAGATTAATTAAATGCTACTCACTGAGTCTTGGCAATACCCTTTGCCTCTAAAGATTTATGAGGGAAGAAAAACATTTAAAAAAAGACTTTCCTAACCACAACCCCCTTGATGGATAGCATGATACAACATTTTGAATATCATTATTGGCAATTTCTGTAAGATGACATTGTCTCTATAAGTTATGGAAATCTGAGGGCATGTCAACATCCCACTGATTTTCCAACAACAGAGCAGACAACTGTTGCTCTTTTGTTTGGCATGATGATCTCGGGGCCTGAGAGGAACATCATCGACCAGCAGTGTGTGTGCAGAAAACTGCCCTAAGATGAATTTAATTTGGTCGGTGGCTCTTATTTTGCATTTAAATTGTCAGTGTTTGAAAATCAGGAGCTTTCTTATGAAAATCTATTTCTGACTTTCATTGCAAAAATTACAATTCTGGGATCATCATCCATCCATCCACAAGAGCTGGATGAGGATGGGGGAAAAGATCCTTTCTAAAATTAGCCAGGGTCTCTAGTACTGCTAAATGTCTCTACTGAATGAGCATTAGCTACCACTGTGCCCCTCAGACAGAACAGCTTTTGCACAGCTACCTCGCCTGCCTGGACACCTGTAGCAATATAACCTCCCAAGTCTCCCCAAGACAACTTTTTAAAATGAAAGGTACTCTGAGTGCAGGGGCAGAGCATGTCTGGCCTCTCAAAACCATCTGTACCAGCTAACATCACAGGCTTCACCAGAGAGAAGCAATCCCAACCATCACATGAGGGGTGAGTTCATTAAACGTTTCACCAGTACGGCCCGTGAATGATGTTACACGGATACAAATGGCCCTTTGCAAAAAAAGGGAAAAAAATTGGCCCCCTCCACATCCTGTTCTAGTGTACGGATTAAAAAACATATAGCTTGTGTGTTTCATAAGATGATTCATTCTTTTTAAAAGATGCTTTTAGATTTCAGAGTATAATGGTAATTTTACATGATAGATTCTTTGTGTATTTACAGATATTACCTTGGAATTAAAAGTGGAATTGCATCTGTCAGCATTTGAAAATGTGCAGTAAATGTGGTTTCTCTAAAATGTCATGTTATATCTACCTGACATGCATCTTTCCTTTTATTAAGGAAAAGAAAAAAAAGTGAGAAAACTACCATCACGCTAATGTTTCTGTATAGTTATTTTGAGAAACAAGTGTAAATTCAGTAAAAAGTCCATCCAATGTCACCCTTCGCAAAATGTGATTCAAATCAGGTCTGCCCGAATGCCGGCACCTGCGTGAGCATGGGGATATAACAAAACAAATAATTTTCCTTTCATCAATATACAACAGCTTTGTTCATTATTGAGAAACGTTAGGTGGTAAAGGATTGAGTGCTATGCATTTTATGCTTAAATCAATGTACTGTCTTGCAGTTATGCCACCTAATGTGTTTTTAAGTCATCCGCTACAGAGATCAATGTGATTCTTATTTGATATTCAGTGTTAAGTTCAGCCTCATAAATTTAGAATTGCACTCTGTTATTTTGATGGTTATATATTAACCATGTACTGAAAGTTTTATGATTTTATACTCAGCCTGGCTGTAAATCATCCCGGTTCTATACGTATGGAATAGGGTCTGGCTTGAATTTTACTGCTCTGTGCAGAAGGAATCAGACGGATGATTGGATATTTAAGGGAGGTAAACCTACAGTGTTTTTGGATAAATACCCGAGGTCTGCACCACGGTTCAGAAAATTCAAATTAGAGAACTCATTGCAACCAGCCTCACAGGCATGGGTAATAATGCAATAGCAAGGGGTCACGATCTCCTCTAGTAGCATCTTCACTGGCAGAGAACTTGACCTCATACAAGTTCATCAGTGCTCACTCTGCAGTGAGTGAGTCTGATAATCATGGTTTCACCTAGACTAAGTATAAAAAGTGTGACCTCAGTGAGAGAGAGATTGAATTTTCTAACATCATCATTCTACCTGACACCTGTACTTCAGTTTAGGAATCTAGAAACAGCAATGATACATACTGATATCACCTCCTTAACACAATAACTTGGGTTGCCACAGGTTGATGTTCTATGGAAACTTTATATTATATATATATATATAGACATATAGTTCATACTGAATGAATATATCCACATATTGAATTAATATTGATAATCAGAGGCTACTTAAAATAGGAAGCCCAGGGTCCAGGCTGATAGAAAGATGTGCCAACTTAGACATAATCAAAATAATTTCTTCTACCTAAGTGGTATTGCTCTGTTAAACAGTAGGTATCTGTCCAACATGAACTTTAAGTCTTTGCTGCCACTGGGAAAGGAAAACAGTTAGTAGGGTCTCTCAAATGCTCATGCTTTCAGAAGATTCTAATTTCGTCTTTTAAGTACAATTTTGTCAGGAATTGAAGTCACTTTTTTTTCTTTCTTTCAATGACATATTTTCAGACTCTGCGCTCATCTCCATAAGTTAACCCCGCATCATCTTGAACTGTGACTAAACTGACAGATATGACAAAGCATTCCAGAAGGATGCTGTTCTGGGCCAAAAGTTTGATCAATTTTGACTTAACAGCATTTAACCAAACCACAGCTACTGTTTGTGAATGTGTGCTTTTGTTTTATTTCAAACAATTAGGAAGTCCAACTTGTCTAAAGTTGCCATTTCCTTTCGTGTGGTGTTTTCTTGATCTGATGCAAAAGAGATGTTGTTAGATGTTCATGTCGTATTTTTCCTCACTATTTGTAAGATTAAGCAAGAGGTAAAGAGCCAAAATCGACTGCACATAGCATCGCTGTAACAAAGCATCCGGCGATCTCTTTTCTTACTAAAAGGGCATTTGTAAAGATTTTCATGAGACCGTCACATTCACATATTTCTGGGAAAAATGTTTTTGCTGCATTTGCAAAGATGACACTGTTTCAACAGACTGTCGTTACTCTGCAAATGTGAGCAAGGGCTTTCAGAAGAACTTCGGATGTTTGCTAACACCTGGACTGCCACTTCTTCCCTTGAAGAGTCTGATTCTAGAAGTATATAATGGGATTCCAATATTTACATTTCTAACAAGTCTCTGCAAGGAGACACTGATGCTGCTGCTGGGGACCATAATTTCAGAACAACTGCTGTAAATACATCCCAATTCTTCCTACTCCTGTACCTCTCTGTGTTTCCAAACAAAATGTGGCCCATGTGTAAGAAACTCAGAGATTCCAGAAACCCAGGTCACCTATTCAAGCTTCATGATGTTTTAAAACAGCTTTCATGTAAAAGCTCAAATTCCATTACACTCTCAACTCCACAGCTTGAGTTTCACTTACCAACCAAGAGTCTACAAAAACATTTTCTCTGCCAATCCATTGATAACAGTTTTTGATGAGAATAATTTGAATTTAAGTAGCAACTTTTTTTTCTGGCAGCCACAATTCTATATTTTGACCTTTTTTCACACATATACATGGTTGGGTCAGTAATTTAATCAAAACATATGTATTTAGACATGAACATGCTACTGTAAATATGTAGAAATATAAAATGCCTATTAACTGAAAATGAAAGAAAACAAGTTAGCTCTTGATATTTTTGAAGCACATTCTGCAGATGGAGGATGATTCTAGCCAAAGTTGTTTGCTTACATGACTTAGAATGCTGAGATATTGTCCTATAATATATTCTGGATTACTTTATAACTTTTACTTTCTCAATCCCCTAGCCCTGTGGGGGCTGTTCAATTTTTCTCTATATAATAGACAAACAAACAAAAATAGGAACTGCAAATATTGTGATTTTAGGAAATTATTCATTTATAACTGGTTCTTGGTCTCACCTCTGAGACTAGTATTCCATCCGTTCTAGAACCCAACATGCTAGAAAAAGGTTCAATATCTGTTCATTCAATGCAATTAAAGGTCCAAGGAACATGCTATCAAATATTATGGGCTTCTCAGAATCCTCCGGCATAGTTCTCCCCTGCCCTGCCCCATAGCATCTCTGTGAATTGCAACGGACTTTGACGGCAGCGAGTTTGGCTTGGGGGTTATAGGGACCAAAGTCACACCATGCAGCAAACAGCTGACCCACGTTTGGAATCAGCTCCATGGAACTACAAAGCCCATGATCTTTCCTCCCACACCACCGATTCAATCCATTGACCAGATAGGATCCTTTTTGAATGGACTTTGTACTTTTCAATAAATTTGGAGGTATAAAACACTTACAATAAGAGGATACAAATGCAATGTTGGTTTTCAAGTACTGGATCATTGGAATGGGGCTGGGTAGGGTCTCCATTATCACACACACAAGCAGTTTGTTTATTTTGACAGAATAATCTTTATCATATTCCATATTATTATAAACTGAAATGTATGCGAAAATATGTAAAATTAACGATTCAAAGACCTTTTCATGGTTAGGGACCCAGACACATAGAAGACTCCTGAGTCCTTGGTCGATCTCCCACCTAAATTACTAGGAATGGCTGAGAAGTTTCATTCTTTCGAGGGACAACAGCTGAACCATTTTTTGACCAGTTTTACGTCTACCAGGGAAACTGTCACTTTATCTGATCTTCAAACACACTGTCAACTCTGTGGGGAGAATCCTTGGTGAATCAGAGTCTGTTTGATTAAATGCAATTAATTAATGTCCCCCCACCCACTTTCTTTCTTTATCCATAAAATAGCTGCATTTTCTCTGACAACATATTGGAAACTTGGCTAATATTTATAATTGAGTTACAAGGAATGCATATGATAAAAATAATGCAAAAGTTTACCTTGATTTATTCCATTCTGTCTATACCACAGAATGAAAAAAAATCAATTGATTGAGCATATGGCTTATTCAGCGTAAGTAGCTCTTTTTCAAGATGATTCTGAACACCATATTTTGAAAGATAAGGTAGTGGGTTGTTGTTTTTGGATATTTGCCTTCATGAAGATAAGCCATCTGTCTCAACAAGTGAAGAGTCGAAGGTTTTGATTGCTATTTTCCTAATCAAGACTAAAACTAATGTATTTTAATGTACTGATTAACTAGAACTGACATTATATCTGGAGAGGTTTGCTGGTGTCAGCACTGAGAGAATTTCATGCTGCCCAATATTTCTACATATTACATAATGAAAAATCTAGACATTTTGTTTTTTGATGTTAAGGGAAAAAAATTCCTTAATGATAAGATGATGTGGCTCTATCATCATTAAACCACACAATGTATACTATGTTTAATTTGATGATAAAATTAAAATTCTAATTTCAAAGTTCTATCCTGAATATATTTGATATGTTCTTTGTGGCATAATATTTTAACTTAAAATAAAGTTAACAAAAGCAGGTTTTCAAAACTGTCTGAACAAGGCAGGATGAAATATCATCTGCAGAACTAAAATCTCAGCAAGTGTCACTCGCCCAGCTGCCATGATTTTAGTGATAAGTGTGCTTAAAATATGTATGAAACTTGTATCGGAAGATGTGATACCACAAAGACATTCACACCTCTACAGTGAAGTGATTTCTTTGTATAAAGGACTTATATTATTTTACATACATCTTACATGAAAGCTTCCATAGCCCTATAATACATGCAAACCATTAATATGACAGGAGATATGACTCTAGTCTGTGACCTGTGAGTCTATCTCTTTAAAGCTTCATTTGTTCTACTATGTACCTACTATGTACCTACTATTTTTCAACTGCTAGTTACCTTAATCATAGATGGGCAAGCACTTCCCTATGTTATTAAAATTTCACAATTACTTTTCAAAGTGTTCCCTCAGGATACTGAATTTCCTTGTACTGTGTTTGCAACTTTTCTCCAGTTCATCCTTAGTCTTTCACCTAGTCCCTGACATCGAGTCTTGTCCTCGATCGCTAAACGCTGAGAGAACAAATTCCTGCACATCACACACATTAGCCACTTCTTGCCTATGAATACATCTTTCTGGGGGAAAAAAAGAATTGTCTCATTTTCTTATGCTTACTGAATAATTGCTTTTAAACAACTACTCAGAGGTCCTCTGTGAGTAAACTTGAGTTTCTTTTTTTTAATAGCATGACCATTAAGATAACTCCCAAATGACCTTAGAGTGATACATTTCAAATTCTACTCAAAGTCATTTCAATACATTGAGTGATAACACAGTCTAGGATAACACAAATACTTTATATGTCCTTAATTGTATCTACATTAGATTTTAGGGGAAATCCATGGAGAGAATGCAGCTCTCAAACACTCTGTCTTGGCTGATGCCTGGCTTGAGCGTAAATACTTCGCACATCTCAAATACACTCAATGAGCTTGCTATTATTAACTAAAGACTGCATTTCAAGTACATTATGGCATCACTTGAAGCAATAGCAACTGAAATGTACCTACTTAATGGAATCGATCTTTCATAAAGACCACAGTAAAGTATTGTCAGAAGTCACTTATTGAACGTGATTTCTCAATGATATAATAAAATGTAACATGTCAGGAATAAAAATGCCATCTGTCATCTACGACTCTGGCTCCTCAGAAATGCAGGGACATCCCTTAAGGAACGCAATGCAAGTAAGAATTGTTTATTTAATAAAATGCCTTGTCAAATGCTTTCAAGTTCATTCAACACTCAGACTCAAACATGGAACTAAACTACAACTAAGCATCAAACAACCCTGGGTCCCTCCGCAGATGTCTATTAGCCAAGGCTTAGCAATCTACTTCCAAAAAAGGTCAGCTCCTGAAAACTACGCTATGCATAGTTATACATACATGGATTTGTCATGGGTTAGGGTTACCTTAAGACATTGAGCAGCTATAAATAGAAAGAAATTAATAAGGAAAAGCTATATTAGTTATATATATATTTTTCTGAGTAAAATATAGATGTTCAGTTCCAAGCTTTACAGAACCCTTGGGAGCTGAAATCATCTCAGGGACAATAGTCTCTTGGCAGGGATCCAGTTCTGTTCTTCTGTTTCTCTAGTTTGTTTCTGATGCATTTAATTTGCGTGCTAAATTGGCTAGCTTTGGCGTCTTCAAGACTGACACCTATTGCACCATGGTCCCCTCTGCAACAAAGGGAGGCAATGGAATTGGGGAATGTCCCTGACAAAGAAACAGGGCTGATAAAGTCTGAGCCATTGGGTAACTTTCTAGGTACTGATGTCTTCCGATGTAAATATGCTCAGGCAACCTCTTTTCACCTTTGCTGGTGTTGTTAGGTGCCATGGAATCGGCCCTGACCCATAGCAACCCTATGCACAGGATAATGAAGCCCTGCCTGGTTCTGAGGCGTCCTCACAGTGGCTCCTATTCTTCAGTTAACAGTTGCAGCCACCGTGCCAGTTCATCTTGTTGAGGGGCTCCCTCCTTTCTGCTCTCCCTCCACTTCAGGAAGCATTATAGTCTTCTTCAGGGACTGATCTCCTTTGGTCCCTCCAGATTCGAGGAGGAGGAGGAGGTTTGCCTTAGAAGGAGGGTCCACTGAAACAGATGTTGTAAATAAATGGTCTCTGAGTTGCTTCTGGCCAGCTTGTGCTTTAGTTGACCCTGGCTGAAATTTTTCACTAAAATTTTTAAATGAAAAAATCAAGCATTAAGAGGTGCCATACAAAAAGACTGATTTCTGGACATAGAAATCAGATCTGGAAAAATTAGACCCTAGTTTCAACATGCCAGCAACCAACTCGAATGGAATGCCACTCCTTTCACTAGGCGCACAGGCTCCCGACTGGGCAGTGCCCGCCACTTGAAGAATGTATGCACATGCATCGACCCCACTGCGAAGTGCATTGATCATCGTTCCATGATCCACCTGTGTCCGTATGCTCTGTAAGCGTTTCAGCTGCAGACTACTGCTCCTTTTCTCACTGGAAACCACCAACCATCATTTCAATAGTAAAGACTCAACCCAATGAAAATTATCCAGGGAAAAACCATAACATAAGGATCACATGACTGTCTGAGAAACAAAGGCAGCAAAGCAGGAGGAATATTTCTAAAGCATATACAATTTACCTATCCTCATTTCTTTTGTTTGCCTATTTGCAGTCAGTGCTTTCTCAAATGAAGGCGTGTATATGTTCGTCTTGAATGTTTAATTGATACTGTACATAAAACCTTTGTTATTAAATTATTAACCAACAATTACATTTACCCTTGCTCCTGGAAGTGCTGCCTTCTGTCCACTATCAAATGCCCATCCATGCGGCTCGGTAGCCCCCAAGCTGACAGCACTGTGACACACACACGAAAGTGTAAAATGAAAGCCTCAAACAGGTAGGTAGATACTTTCCCACTTACAAGAGCAAGTCATTCCCAAAGGAAGCGGGCCAATCAAAGAAAAGTGTAATAAATAACTAGCAGTCGGAAGTGTCTAGTAACCTTGTATGACCTTAGCTACTACACTTTTTGGATGGAAGGCCGTTTTCTTGTTTGTGAAATGATTTTTTCATAGAATTTTGTCACGGGATAATGTTGTGCTCATTATATTTTAAGACACTTTGTGAACTATAACTCAAGGGATATTATTGATGGTCCTTGTCCTTAAACTCCAACTGATCAACCAAAGCTGATGGTGTCCTGCTGATACTCATTCACATTTTAGATTTTAAGGATTTGACCAGGCCCTGAAATATTCAATCTACTCTAGTTTAACATATGCAACTAAGCATGCAATTGCAAAAATAATTGAGCTCTTTAAGTCCATCGATAACACTTAATTCCATGAATATGCATGTGGAGAATAATGCAATTTCCACAGGGTGCTTAATGTCAAGCTGTAAAGAGGGAGAAGCTGATTTTGATTTGGAAACTAAAACAAACCCATCATTAAACACCCGGGATAAGAACTGATAAGGTGAATTACTACATGCTCTAAAGCAAATTTTACAAGCAAGTTTAATTAAACAAAAGGCTATTCTTTTTTTCGTTTTTCTTTTTGCAATCGCAGTAGCATTTATTCAGATATAAGCTATAAGCATTTCTACATATGGTCTTGGTGAGCCACTATCATTGATTTTTTTTGTACTAGAGAAGCTATAGGAATGTCCCTTGTTTGTTCTATTGTATCCACGATAAACAACATTTCAAGTCTAAGGATGCAGAAAGCCTTAGCATTTGAGTTTTTGAAATCATGGCTTACCTGGCAAACCAGTGCCCTTTTCTTTGCCTCAGTAGATAGTGCTCTGAAATGGTAAGACTCTATTTCCTCTTTCAGACTGGTTGCCAGCATTGATTTGATATTTTCTGAATTGCACTATATCTAACACAAATGTTTGTGAGGTTTACCCTTGGGATTACAAGGTGAGCCTGTGTTAGGAAAAGATGAACGGAAACAGTTCCCACAGAGATGTGCTACTCTTTCGCAGAGCACACTGTCAACACACAATATGTCTCCAAAGTTTTTACTAACTTGATTTGAAATAGAGTGTAATCGTCTGACATTACCCAAATTACTTTTATATAAAACATACAAGATCTCCCTGAGAAGGCCCACATTATGTGGCTAGTATTCAAGAAATAGAACATTGTTCTGCTGCTATCTCATTTAATCATGACTTCAAGTCAAAGAGGTTGCTAAAGATACCCGTTTATACAAATGAGAAGACAAGAGTCCCCAAAGCTATAAACTCGGCCAAGTTCCCTAAGCTAATGAACAGTTGAATCAAGGTTTGATTCCAGAAGCTTTAACTATGAAGTGCTATTTCTACCACACTATTTAACAATCACACAGCCAAAGAAGCAGAGCTAACTCAATAAAATGTCTTTTGATTGATAAATGGATACATAAAAGGGCTATAGCTACTCAATGAAACATTATGGGAAAATGAAAATCAATCACGTATTGACACACGTTACAGCTTAGAGGCTCCCCAGGAACATCCTGTTCAGTGGAAACACCAGCACACACCACCTACTCCACGACTCCATGCATCTGAGATAGCCAGCAGACACATCCACACAGACGAGGCAGATGGGTGGTTGCTTAGGCTAGAGGTGGGAGGGACAGTAGGAAGGGACTGCTAAGGGATACTGGTTGTTTTGTTCTGTCTTGTTCCCCGTGTGGTGATGACAATGAACTGGCGGTGCCTGTGGGGATGCTTGTACAATTCTGTGACTATACTGAAAACCCCCGAATTGTATACCTTAAATGGGTGAGTCACGTGGTTTATGAAATGTATTGCCACAGTATTGCTAGGACAAAAGCCACAGGATCAATTTGAAGAAGCATGGGTCAATTTCTATAAGGCCCTAAGAAGTAGACAGAGTTAACCGATACTTATGGCGGATTCATGTTATTGTTATTTGCCTATGAGCTTGTTCTGATTCATATTGATCTCATGTGACAGAGTAGAATGCTCCGTAGAATATTCTGGGCATAATCTTTATGATAGCAGAACTCCCAGTCTTTCTCCCATGGAGCTTCTGGGAGAGTTTAAACTACCAATCTTTGAGTTAGCAGCTAAGCCCTTAACCCTTGCTACTAAGGCTCCTTATAGACGGATAGACGGACCATTATAAGCCTCCATGGTGAGGAGCAATGGGTTTGTCTCACCCAAGAGTGTAGTGAAACACTCATTGCTGCACATGAGCGCAGTCACGGACTGCCTGCGAAAGTGGTTAAGAGGGCTTCGGTCAGAGGCTTCTCTCCCTGAGGGGCTTATACTGGCACTCTGTCGTCCGCGTTAGCTAGAGGCCCAAATGATAGTCATCATAATATTTGCCTTCAGGAATCCTGCATCCACTGTAATGATAGGATCATCTAATCCTGCCCTGGGTTGATGGGCAGTCGGTCATTTTTTATAATCCCAAATCACCATCATTAGTTCTTTGTCAGGGAAATGCACCAGGAATTTCTCTAACTTTAGGGGCCTTTCATCTCCCCTTGTGCCTCTTTGACACTAGGGAGCCTCCCTCTACTCCCTATCTTTTGTGCCCAGCTTCAAGCTTGACGGCTTTCCATTGGCCTAGAGACAGTGGGGAGGCTCAGATGGTGTATTTTGAGAGTCTGATGGGTTTAAAACACAGGTGTCCATTTTATCCATGTAAGTAAAGGATAAAAATATTTGACAATTTATGAAGTCACTATTTTTTAATAGAAGAAAGACCATGTATGGGGGCAACTGCTACGTGTTTTAAGACACATGTAATAGTTGTTTTCAGGTCTTTCCCTTTTGAAAGAAAAAGGGAAACAAAATTTGAAAAAAAAAACCTGCCCCTTTTATTTACTCATTTTGAGTAGTCACAGTATGCTTGGTCCTGGATGGAAGGGGGCTGGTGTTATGTCTCTACTAATTTCAAAGTCACCACCAGCTTTCCGTGTTATTCCTGAGCGCAAGTTTGTACATCTTTATAATGCCTTCAGAATAATTTATCACATAGTAAAGATTTTTAAAAATCATTACTCTTTTGATCTAAAAATCCTTATACTTTAACTTTAATAGGTTCTTTCTGAAGAAGTTGCTACGTATGTTTTATTCCTGAGAGAAATCTACAGCAGAGCACTCAAACAAGTTTGAGAACCTTCTCATGCCACTTTAAAAAAATATTACTAAAGTTTCTGTTGTCTCTCTCTCCCTTGACGCACACTTTTGGGTGCAAATGTGAAGGCCCGTGAAACATTGAGGCAAAACAGTAAAACCACTGGGAAAAATCTCCAGACGTGTCAAGTAGTGGTTTAAAGACAAATAATGAAAGGTATTTTTTGACTATGGCAAATAGGGACTCCCCAAAATTTGTCAATGGATCTCTTGATCTTGGAATTCCATTTTCCATGAACCTCGTATAGCCTTCTCGTATATCAGTCCCACCAAAACCAGCTATGAGCAACAGTGATTGGTTGTCAGACTGAGTCAAACCGTTCTTATTTTATTACCCCCAATCAAGTGTGACTGACAGTTTAATTTGTTTTTCATTCCCAAAAACACTATTGAGAAAGCAGTTTCCAGCCACCCAAGTACAGTAACACTATTTTCTCTACATAAGGTATGCTTTCTTCTAAGGAAATGTTGTCTTTTGACCAACATTTAAAACCACCTCACACATGCACACATGCAAGTGCACATATACTTTCTAAGCTGTTAAAATCTTCTTTGAGAAAATGAACTGGGGTGGTGACAAAATATAGTCTCCCTTGTTCCTTGTAAAGGGTTTACTTCAAATCCACCAAAAGCTGCACAATTTGGAGCTTTTAGGCCTTCCTAGTCATTCACTGTAAGCATATGTTCCTTTTAGCAAAGGCTCTCAGGAGGCTGTACAGAGAGGCCAGAGAAGAAGTCCAACGATGACACCGCAGGCCCCATGGGTGGATATCATTGCACCATCTGAGTATGGTCACCTAGGAGTGGACTAAGCAACAAAAACATGTGTCTCTGATTTCTATGGGGATAGTGCTCATCTGATCCTCCTTATTACAGGAGCTTTTGTCTGAACTGTCTTCTACTAGGAAAACAGACGGCATTAAAAACAGCAACGGCGTTTGCTGCCATTACAGAGGCTGGGGGAGGATTCCTGAGAGTATGAATGGACTCAATAGAACACAAAATAACAAACTATTGAGCACTTATTTTGGGATTCTTTTGACTCTTGATGGTATCTCGCTGTGAGTTGTGCACAGGAAAATTTCCTTGTGGAGGGTAGAAAGGAAACTGGAAGACAGTAGCTAGGCTTCAGGTACCATGTTAAATGAGAGAATTCGTTTAAGTTTTTCATGCTACCTCCTCCTGACTCTCACAGTTACATGAGTATATGTCTGAGCACACTAAATATAGCCCGTTTGATATGTGTCTATGTCCATATGTTTTGTATACTACCAGGGCATTGAACCTGTATGGTACATAGTTCTCTATGGGGCTGATTGTACAAAGCCATGTATTTTTCAATTGGGAACCAAATTAAATTCTTTCAGAGGTACTTGTTTCTCTATATGATTGGGGTTTTACCTCTTGGGTGGCTTGCACACCACTGTTTTACAGGCAACAAAAGAAGATTTTCAAATGATTTAGAAACGTTCTGGCCACCCAATGGTACTGCCAATCTGGTCTTATTTAAAAGGACTTATTAAAAAAACCAAACTAAACAAAAAACTATAGAACTGTATGGCATGTTCTATTAAAGAACATCAAAAAGAAAACTCAAACTCAATGGCATTGAGTTGACTCCAACTCACAGTAACCCTATAGAGCAGAGCAGAGCTGCCACTGTGGGTCTCTGAGCCTGTGACTCTTTCCGAGAGTAGAAAGCCCCAAGACATTGCAAGGTTATTTCAGCTCATCTCAAAATGATCATCCAAACCACTGCACCTCCTTTAATCTTTTAATTTTTCTTCACTTGGGTTGTTTCACTTGGGGTGTTCTTCATTCCCTAATCTTATCAGGAAAGATTCTCTGGGTTCCCAATTATATTCTGTTATTTGATTAATATGTCCCACATCTGCTCTCCTAACTGGAATCACCTTCCTCTAGACTTAAGGTCTTATGGAGCCTGGGTAGGTTAGTCGATTACTTGTTGGGTGGCTAACTCCAAGGTCAGATGCACCAGCCGCTCTGTGGGAGAAAGATGAGGCTTCTGTAGTGATTGACTGATTATTAAACAGCAGTTCTGTTCTCTTCTAGGGTCCATATGAGTCAGAATCCATCCATTAGAAATGGGTTAGTAAAAATTCCAATCCATTCATTAGTAATTAGAATCCATTCATTAGTAATGAGTTATCAGCACTGAAGATGAGGTCCAACTTTAACTTCTTTGTGTAACCTTTAATCCTGTTACCCGTTGTGGTAGTTACATAGTTTCATGTCAACTTGTTAAATAGATTATAGGGCTGGAGTCTAGCCTGTCAATCAGGTCATAGCCAATCATATCTCTGTGAGGACATGGCCTCCTCCTGAGGATTCTGGGAACTCCTGTCTTTCTGGAGATGGGACACGCACTTTCTCTGCTTAGTGTTCCTGCTGAAAAGCTACATGGAGCTATGCTGATGGAACCAGAGTTTGGAGTTGGAGGAGCCACATGGCGACCCACAGGAGCACTGAGATACTTCCACTGCCACTGGACCTACAAGACTTTCCACTCACTGGCCTGTGATCTTCCTGCATGTGGCGTCATTGCATATGTTTCGTGAGCCTGAGGAGGAATTTATAGACTGGTATCAGACATATGGGCTAATATCGAAGTTATGGACTTGATCTAGACTGGGCTGAGATATCTTCTTAATATACAATTGCTATTTTATGTAAAGCTTTTTCTTATACACATGAGTGTCTGTGGACGTGTTTCTCTAGTCAACCCAGACTAACACACCAATAGTGAGAAGTATGTATATATTATGAAGCCTATTGCAAATGTTTTTATGATGATATTTTTATTAATTTTGAAATTACATAGGGATTAAAATAGTACCCAGTTTGTAAACATGTTTAAGATTAGTTTCTATTTTCCAAATTTAGTTTCCTTTAGTATTAAAACACTAATTCAGATGGACTAGCTACCTATCCTCATCTCATTTAAACAAACTCTAGTTTTACCATAGGAGTAATATTTTAATTTGTCAAATATTTCTGAATTTTACTTCCTCCAAATCTTTGCTTCTCAATGCAAGTAAAAGGTTCAAACACAGATTAATGCAAGAAACTTTTCACTATACACAAAGCCACGCGGTGGCTAATCTTAAATCATTTAGCCAATGATATCTGTTTGAAAAGAACCCCCAGATTACCCTATCTACGAACACCATTTACAGTTATAGAATAAACTGCCATTAACAACAGCAACAAAGAATGATCTGAAGTAGAACAACGGTACGTATTTACTCTTCTCACCAAATGTGCAGGGAACTACTTCTATTTCACCCATGCAGAAACTCAGGTGCAGAGACGGACAGTAATTATCCAAATCCAAAGTCAGCGCAGGTAAAGGTGAACATGCAACCCCGAAAGGTCTCAGCCCCAAAGGATGTGCTTTATGACCACGCCATCCCACTTCCTGTAGCTGTTCAGGCCTTTCTCTTTGCCCTGCGATGTGAGTTACTTGAGGGCAGGGAGTTTGTGAAATGTATCTTTGTGTTTCCAGTTCCCAGCATGTAGTAGATACTCAATAAATGTTTGATGACTTGTATTCAAACTGAGTGATGCTGCGGTAGTTAGAGGCAACAGCAGCACAGGCTGCACATGACCATTGGGCTGCTTGCTTGTTTCCATCTCATCCCACAGCTCTCCCTCTGTGCTTTGCCCTGCTTCCCGCTGGGCTTTGATGCCTTCCACAGCTCCTTTTATCAGAAGCTCTGTGAGTCGGGGATGGTGGCATCTCCATGTTTACAGCTTTCGTCTTCTTAATTAATATTTAACTCCCTCTCCTTGAAGAATACAATGACAACAAGAAATGAAATCACCTTTTAGAGCCTCTTTTTGAGATACAAGTCAGACCTCACACTTGTGACAGGTTCGCAGAAAAAGAAGACAGCTTGGTTAGAGGAAATGATTTGATCTCCATCTCCTTTACCTTAGAATCAGTGCAAGAAAAGGGATTTACATTTGTGTCTGAGTACTTCCTAGCCAAGGTTACAGAGTAGAAACCCAAAGCCAAGTTTAATCACTTAGATGTAGTAAATCTATAAGTCATAGCAGGGCTCAAAATTGATTAAGTATGTCCACAATTTCCTAAACAAGTAATAAATATAATCAACACTAGACATGCAATATTTGCCATGTGGAGATTTTTAGCTATGAGTCCAATATAATTCATCTAATGGAATTATCACACTGAAAACAAGGGAGTGGTACAGCTACTATTCCCATTTTGCAGATGAAGCAACAAGTGGTTTGCAGTGCTAACTCACCAAGGTAATGGAGTTCATAAAGTACAGAGTGATGGCTCAAAATCTTCTCTCTCCGATTCTAAGATGCCTACTACTCCTTGCTAAAATGGCTTGGTACCCCGCCTCTACTATGTCCATTTCATAAATAATGATAACCCAAACCCACTGCCATAGAGTCTGGCCCAACGTATAGTGGTTCTACAGGACAGAGAGAACTGCCCCTTCAGAGCTGGACATTTTTATGTGAGCAGAAAGCCTCGTCTTTCCTCTGCAGAGTAGCTGGTGGGTTTGAACTACTGACCTTGCAGTTAGCAGTACCACAGTAACCATGTATGTCATGAGCGCTCCAAAAATAATGATATTGACATCTAAAGAATTTAGGTCCTTTAGTCCAAACATATAGCTAGTTAGGGGCAGCCATATGACAAAAACCTGGCTCTCTAGACTTTTTATACTTTGCCCTATGGCCTCTCTCATTAAAGGCATTCCATCATAGTATACGCAGTGTATATAGTTCTTGTATTTTTTTCCTTCATACCACTTCTTTTTCTTTTGCAGGAACATATTGGAAGTGAAGGAAGGTCATGGGTGTGGAAATAACAGTTTTCCTAGAGCAGTATGTGATAGAAATCTTTTGATATTTTTAAAACATTAGGTCCACTTAATGGGACTTCAATAAAGTGACCCTCAGACATGTTTTGGAGCCTGCTTTTCCTTGATATAAATTTCAGTGAATCAAACAAATGTATTTGAGATCAAATTGCCATTCGGATATCTTCAAAGCACAGCCATCCCTCTTTCTTAACTTGCTATTTTAGCAGGACTAGGGACAACACCTTGCACCCAATCATACCAGGTAGAGATTCCCTTAGAAGGTGTGAAATGAACTTCCCATAGTGCCCACATCCCTCCCTCCTTTGTTCATCAGCTCACCAGGCCATTGGCTCTTCAAAGCCAGAAGTGCCAGGTTCGTATTAAACAAGAGGCACACACCGGCTCACTGCTAACTTTGATTCCTAGTCAACAAGCTCTCTTTCCGGGGTTCCATACTCCAATTTATGTAGTGGATTGAAATAGCTTCCAGGGCACTGCCATTTACTTCAGTTATTTCTAAGGGCTGTGTTCTGGGGCCCCTTGGATACACCTTGTTAAATCAGAACCTGAGGGCTAGATGTCCTAATGAGTGTGGTTTGCTGAGCGCTTTCTAATCCTTCGCCCCTTTGAATTTGCCTCTTTTTCCTTCCTTTCCTCCCTCCATTTGCTTCCCTTCATTAATATTTTGCATCTCCACCTTTCATAATTTTGTGACTGAACCTAAATAGCAATGTACTAGAAATGTACATAGATAAGACGTGTGCCCTATTTTCAGGAATAATTATGGTATATTAAAAATGTTACTTTGTTGTCCCTATGTTGCCATAAAATAATCTAAATGGTCTATACCCCCAAGAATACCCAATCCTTTACACTAAAGGAGGATACCATGTCTTTTGCAGACTTTTCTCAGGGTCACAAGTTGATATTTGACATAGGCTCAATTGTGAATTCACAAAGCCACACATTTCCTGGTCTTTTCAGTCCCACCACTGGGGCTAAGGAGGACTTCCGGGGATTTTTTTTTCTCCCTACTCATCAATATACAAGACCTTTCATTCACTCTCTGCCTGAAATACGTATTTATTATGACCATAATATTTCTATGTGTGCACTGCTGCAAAGAACCCCGCCATCTCTCTGCATGTCTCATGCTAGTATTGCAAGAGGAAGTAGACTTTTCCTAAGAACAGGCTTCCCCTAAAGCATTCTCCAGCAAGTAGGCAAGAGGTTACCCATGTCCTCATGACACTGAGGATGCCATACAGATACCATTTATTTTGACCCTTGTCATATGTAGACCATTCACCTTGACTTTGTCAATATCCTTAACTTGGACACTTTTGCCATCAGATCATATCCTGCGTTGTCTTTCCCTAATGCTACCAGTCAATGACTCTCCTTCCTCACCTTCTCCACCCCGTTTCTTCTTTTCTAGGTAATATCATTCCAGTCTGCCACTCAGCACGCCGCTTGTCTACAGTTGTGGCTATTTCAGTAGAAGCATGAAATATCCTTCCCCCAACCCTGTCATTTCTCTAAAGGGATCTCTCTTGCCAATCACTCATGATTACAGCTCCAACATGACATTTGTTAATACATATGCTGCCTCCCATTCTCAATAGGATGCAACTCATTCACCAATCACCACTGCCTAGCTTTCTATCTCAGTGTCTCACTTTTATTACCCCCCTAGTCCTTCCACATCCTTTGGGTCCTTTGATCTATTGATTCTATAACCTTCTCACTGTCTCTTACCACCTGGATTTCTCACTTTAATCCTTACTTGGCTTAACTTTTATGGTAAATCATTATAATTACTCCTTGTACTCCCTTGCCACTCTTGTTCTTCATGGCATTTGTTTCTAGCTTGATAAAGCCACCTTCATTGGTCCTGAACACCATCAACTCTTCCCTTGATTACTGCAATGGTCTCTTGTTCCCCCTCCAACTCTATTCTCAACACAAAACCAGCATAATCCTTTTAAATGGTGAGTTACTCTTCTACTCCAAATCCTGTATAGCTACCTATTTCTGTAAGAATAAAGGTCTAATTGCTTATAGACTGGCTTAGGGCCTCTACTCCACACTCCTCCACTCATTTACATTATGATTTTTTGCTCTGGGTCTTTGATGCCAGATAGCTGAGCTCATCGACACCTCGTGATCACACAGGCTGTTGTGCTTCTTCCACGTAGGCTTTGTTGTTTCTCAGCTAGATGGCTGCTTGTTTATGTTCAAGCCCTTAAGACTCCAGATGCTATATCTTTTGATAGCCAGGCACCATCAACTTTCTTCACCACATTTGCTAATGCACACATTTGTCATCAGCTATCATGTCAGGAAGGTGAGCATCTCAGAGTGCCAGATTATTATAACAAAGTGTTCTTGTGTTGAGGGAGTACTTGAGTAGAGGCCCAATGTCCATATGCTTTCTTAATCCTAAACCTATAAATATATTTGAAAATGATGATGGCAACATAAGTACAAATGTACTTGAGACAATGGATGTATGTATGAACTGTTATAAGAGTTGTACGAGCCCCCAATAAAATGATTTTTTTTTAAAAGAATAAAGGTCATGGTGTTAAATGACCTGTTGGACTCTAAATGACCTGCCTTCACCTTTAACTCTCTCATTTTCTACTCTTCTTTCAAGTTTACATTCCATCCGTATTAGTAACACTGACTTCCTAGAGTACATCAGGAATATTCCTACATTAAAGTCTTTACACCAACCCTTTTCTGTCTTGAATACCATACTCCCAGATGTATGCATAGTTAATTCCCTTACACAGCTAATTCCCTGTTCTCTGTGAAGTCCTTGTTCAAATGTCATCCTTGCAAACACCCACAACTATGTACTCCAATGCCCTTTTCTCTCTACTTCTCTTGTTCTATACCTTCTATCACTCTCTGGCTTCCCCTCCTCTCTCCCTCCCACCCTCCTTTTCTTCCTCTCTTCCTGTGTATATTATGCATTTCCTACCACTATAATGAAAATGTAAAGTTCCAAGAGGGCATCAGTATTATTATATTTCTTCACTGATATGCCCCAAGCTTAGTATATAATAGATTCCCAAAAAGTATTTTGAATGCGTGAGATGTTTAGCTAATGTTCACAACACGCATTACTCCACGTACATTAAAGATGACCTCAGGATCAATTGACTCATTAGGAGAGAAAGTCCAGTTTATTTATGGTCCTGTGACACTACACTTTGTTTATTTGTGTTCTGTTGTCTTCCTGTAATAGTTCACCCTATCCAAGCTGGACACCTTTAAATTAAACAACAGGATCATGGATAGAAAATACAAAGGATACTTTGAATTGAGCAACTGTGCACCCATAGTAAGACTGCAGTCATTAGGAGCAAGAGTTCAAATCAAGCAAGAATGAATAGAGAGCTATTAAGTGCAAGTCAGTATCTTTTCTGTCTCCTTGGCTTGTTCTGTTTCCTCTGAATATACCTTCTGTGCATAAGGGATGCTCGCTGTGCAGCGGGATGTGCAGTGCTCCCTCCCGGTCCTCTCCAGCTCTCATTTCTCTAGTGTCCTCTCTTTGAAAATATAACTTTCTACATTCTCTGTCTAGTTGGATACCTTACAGTATTGATCAGTATCCAAAACGGAACTCTTGGTCAGCGACCAAATAGTGCTCTTTCAAAGTGTTCCTCAATTTAGTATTTAGGAAATTCATCCAATTGCTATAGCTTCAACAATAGTTGAAAGCTCTTTTGAATTAGGCCTTACAATCAAACCATAAACAATTGTTGTATATTTTGCCACCAAAATGGACCTGAAATGGGTTACTTCTCTACCTTGGTGAAGGCTATACTATTTCCCCTAAATTCCAGAAGAAATGGGTCGAATCAAGGATGGACCCCGTGACTGCATCCTGGGCTCAGGCACAGGCACAATTGAGAGGGTGGCCCAGGAACATGCTGTTTCTTTTTGTTTTGCATTGGGTTGCTATGGGTCTGAGCTAACTAGATGGCACCTAACAACAACAACAACTAATTCAAAGTAGTGGAATTTATATGTCGTTTAAAGAAATCAGAATGGTTTCATGCATGACTTGACATCATAGTTAGCCCTTGGGTGATGTGTGTGAATTGGACGGATGGTAGGTGGGAGGTTAGCACTGACATCAAAGGACACCACATGAGCAAAGGTCCAGAGGAGGAAAGGGTATACTCTGGAAAAAGTTAGTAGCTAGTTGAGCTGGAGTTGAAAATATAAAAGTGAGAGCTATGGCTAAAAACAAAACAAAATTGAACCATCTTGTAGGGGGCCTGAAATACCAGAGTGGGGCATATTAAATTGATTTTCATACTTCCTGCCTTGCACTGTGCCTTGTGGTTCATAACTATAAACACACTTCAGGGGAATGGAAGCTGGCCTGTGTTCTCAAAACTGCTCTGCATTTCAGTGGGGTCTTTGCTATTCTGAATGTACAACAGGAAGCCACCAAATATAGGAATTTTTCTACTCTTTTTTACTATGACATCAATTATTAAGCAACAGTGTATATTAGCAGAGCCATATGCTTATTATAGTAGTAATTGCTTCCACATGATTATTTTCAGAGCATTTCTTTATGCACTGAGATATTTATCTTACTGCACGCAGAACCACCTCTTTGTTGGAACACCAATAGCAGGGACACCACTGTGTTTATGATTACTAACCTCATTGCATCAAAGGCACCATAGATGGAGGAAGTTTTAAGAATATTTAATATATACTTTACTCGGATTCTATCTCCTCAAGGTGCCTTGCAGATTGTCTTAGCAGATGTAAATTTCCTTTCATCATGGGGAAGGAAATTCTATCGTTGGTTTGTTATAAATTAACAATCTGAAATAAAGTTCTGCATTCTGAACAACAGCTCATATACTTAATATGGGGAGGGGGAATCCCTACTCAGAGCTAGTTTTTCTTCACTGATTAATGTAACCATTTTAAATGATTCTCCAGCTAGCCATAATTTTCAAGATTCCCCAAGTCAACGCTATTTGAAAATAATGCAGCTAATATATGGTCCTGGCATCCAGAAAAATAAGTAGCATTATTCTGAGAATGTAGCCAAGTGATTTTCACACCAGCAAACGAACATTTCAAAGCATATGTATAGATAACAAGGTACAATGGAAGACTATGCTGACTTGCTCTGGGTTCACCATAGACATTGGAAATAAATAAATACAGAGATACACACACCCACACCCACGTCTATACAATGCCAATTCCAAAATGAAAAGAATCATTCCAGCCTTGTAAAACATAAATCATGAAAACCAAACTCATTGTCCTCAAGTTGATGCTGACTCATAGTGACCCTTCAGGACAGGGTGGAACTGCCCCTGTGAGTGTCCGCGACCATACATCTTTATGGGAGGATGCAAAACCCCAGCTCTCTCCCTCGAGCAGCTGGTAGCTTTGAACCGCTGGTTTGTGAACCACTGATCACAGCTCCGTAAGTCACCACTTCGCCACTAGGGATCCTTATAAATCACAAAGGAGACTATAAATAGCCAACAAAGATAAGGGAAGCTCTTACATGTATTAAAATAAAGGACACTGGAATCTATTCATTTTCATGGAAAAACCAGAAAAGAATCTTAATAATAATTTAAATTATTCTGGAGTGCAAGGGATGTTTATATCAGGTTTATTCGGACACAGTGCTAATGCAAGGGTAACTGTTTTATGAGGCAACTAATTGAAATGAATTCTAATTTTGCAAACATTCGTATGCTCTAATTCTACAGCTAGGAATTTATCCTAAGGAAACAGTCAGGGATGTGTGCAGGAACTGAGTTTGAGGATTGAATTCCACCCACTTTTCTTAGGGCCTCAAAATAAAAACAAGTTAAATGTGCAATGAAGGAAGACTAAACACTTGAACTGTTTAAATAATGAAGAAAATATTTAACACCCTGAGAAAGTGTTTAGTGAAAGTAGCAAAGCTATATATGTATTTATAAACTATAATGTCAACTGTGTAGAAATATTAACATTTTAAACCCCAAAACAAAGACAAAAACATATGTCAAAAGATCAGTAGGTAATTTTGGGGTGACTAATCACTCATTTTTCATGCTTTTCTGTATTTAACATTATGTATGTACTCACATGTATATATCTGTAACATATGGATATACTTCTATTTTGTTACATATTTAAAAAATATATTTTTATTATATGTATTTATTACATATGTACATGTTTATATATATATACAACTTACTATATATATAACTTATTTGGACCTCCAAAAGAAATCAACAGTAAAAAATGGTATTCAGCAACTGTGAGGATTAAAATAAAAGATTGGTAATATAGCAGGTCTATTTGAGAGCCCAGGAGTCCTGAAGGCTGAAATCCTTTAGAAACTAATCAATAGGACTCTGTTTCCTATCAAAACCTATGAGCTCTGGTTACTTTCTTTACGCTTGTTAAATAGGGAATATTAAAAATATCAAACATGTGGGTTTTTAAAAAGGAAAATAAACTAAAATCTACCCACCAAACTTAGATTGAGGGAATGAAAAAGAAATGAAAATGATTAACTTAATGGAACAGAAAAGTGAGAGCAAATAAGAGTTACAAGTTGAAAGTGGATTTTATGGAAAGATAAATAGATCTTTTCAAGCCTGATTTAAAAATCATGGGAGAAAGAAGTAGGAAAGATTAGAATGAGAAGAGAAGCACAGCGATAGTTACAGGAGGAATTCATCAAACCGTGAGGCGCTGGCCCCAGAAGACGTCGCAAGCCCCGAGGAGCAGAACTAACTCTGGAGAAACTCGTCTTCACCCTGGAATGGTCCCGGCACTGTTTGCTCAGCCGCTCTCGGTGCTCAGTCCAGTGATAGGATGCCCTCTACCTGTACACAGGGATCACGCGGGTTGTTTTCTTACCTAACCGTTTGTTAAATGTTACGGACACTCGTAGAGTTAACATAATAAGATACAGCCTGTGTAAACATACAGGTTTTGCGATAAGGAACACTCGTAAGCATGCCGGATTGTGCCCCTACTTCTCTTTCTTGCTATTTGAGGTTCAAACTAGATGTTTTCAAATTTTATCTCTTAATGCAACATTCACTTATAACTCTGAGTGAGAAAAGTGAGACTTTTTATAGCCCTTAACTTTTTCTGCCTCAGAAACCCTGTAAGAAGCCACAATGTGCTTTAATTCACTCAATGGCAGTGCTATTTGCTTTTGTTTTCCTTCTCAAATAATGACGAGGACTATTTTTAGTGCAAAAGTGTCTGCCTTGATTACTGACACACCTTCATAGGAAGTCTGATGCTACTACTGGGAAGTAAAATATTTCTATACTGAATTCCATTATTAGCAAAGGAGTAGGTAACTTTTTTGAATTTTTCTCATTTTCCTTTACTTACTATTTCATTCTTTAAAAAAACGGTTATTTTTATAGGTTTACAAATACTAATTAATCCAACTTTGCAGCTGAAACACCAGAAACATGGCAAAATCAGTGCCTATAAAAATGCCAGCAACAACCAAAACAATCACCAGTGCTTGTAATACGTGCGGAAGAAACCATCTGGTTTAAAGCATCACTTGTAGCTGGAGAACAATGACAGCTCTGACTGTAACACATTCCTAGTAACTGCTGCTGCTACTAACTGCTGCTGCTGCTGCTGCTGCTGCTACTGCTCCGACTACTGCTACTGCTGCTGCTGCTGCTGCTACTGCTACTACTATTGCTCCGAATACTGCTACTACTACTACTGCTACTCCCTGCCATTGAGATGGTTCCAACTCAGAATGTCACTGTAGGACAGAGTAGCATTGCTCCTGTGAACAGAATGCCTCATCTTTCTACCCCAGGACCCCTGGTGGATTTGAACTGCTGACCTTGCCCTTACAGTCCAAAGTATAATCCCCAGGCCTTCCTCTGACTAAGCGTGTGACAGGGCTCCCAACGTCCGTCACATGGCATTTTAGCCTTGTAGGTACACTGAGACAGGTAAGCTGGGAACAAGGTCATTGTTATTAGAAGTAACTACAAGGATATTTTTATTAAAAATAGTCAATCTCTGCTGAAGCACTGCACAAAACATTTTCCAGGAAGCCATTTTGGTGTCACTTCTCTCCCCACCCACCCGTGACAGGTGACAGTGCATCCTCTTCCCGGACACACCCACCGGCCCTGGTGGGAGCTTCCTCACCCACCACAATCCCCACTCAGAGAATCCCTGATAGTTCTTGAATAGCCACACCTTGAACAGACCCTACATCTTTAGGATGAGATTCAAAACGTTCCATCTCTTAGCTACACCAGAACTGCTATTAGGGTGTTTATTTTGCTTTTTACTTTTGCTGTTGTTGTTATAAAACCCCACTGATCACCAAAGAAATGGCTATGTTCCAAAACTGTGGATTGGATTTAAATATTTTTGGAGGAGATTTCCATTGCAAATTCATGGTCATCTTCATACAACCGCCCTGTTCTGCACCAGCAGACACAGTGGTTTTTCTTCCTTCCAATGTCTGTCCTCTTTTATTCACACATAGAAGCCCTAACACCGTTCACTATCTAATTAAAACACTGCCCTCAAAGCTGCCTCTGGTATGCCGCATTAGGACAGCACGCTCAGATCTATATGTTTATTTCTTATTCCTCTTTTGAGAATGGACAGGCATTTGTGTATAGATAGCTTGGTCTCTTCCACAAAGAATACATATTTCTATCTCTATGTATTAAAAGTGAAAGCTGCGCCGGAAATTGAGAGAAGATTATATTGTTCTAGAAAATAAGAACTGTACCAAAAAATAATGGGGTATGATCGGTACACATGATCGTGAACAATAACCATTTAGAAAGAGAATCTAACAGGTTGCTGCAAAATAATGGATTATTCAAATATCCCAAGGAAATATTGGCTTCTCAGGTTTCTTCTTCTGAGCAGTAAAATGTTGGAATAGAGAGGAAGCGGGTTCTTCATTCTGATTCTGAATTTTCACTAGGCGGAATGCCTCACTATGCAGGGGAGAAGTTGTCATTGCTTTGTATTATCTAGGAGCGCTGGTGGCGTGGTGGTGACACGTTGAGCTTCCACCCGCCCGGTCAGCACTTCAAGACCACTAGGCATTAGTTGGGAGAAAGTTGATGCTTTGTAATCATGTAAAGAGCTACAGTCTTGGAAAGTCACGGGGCAGTTCTACCATGTCCTACTGGCTCACTGAGTTAGAATTGACTTGAGGGCAGGGAGTTCGGTTTGTTTTTTGACTGTGTAACTAGGAATCCCAAAGTGGTACAAACAGTTAATGAACTTGGCTACAAAGGAAAAGGTCCGAGTATACCCCTAGTACCTCTGAAGAAAGGCCTGATGATGTGCTTCCAAAAGATGAGTCTCTGCCAACCTCAGTGAGCACAATGTGACCCTCCCTGCTGACACACATGAGGTTGCTGTGGGTTTGCGTCAGCTCCATGGTAACTGACATTGTGCAGCCTTATGTCACCTGAGGCTCTAAGGCCAGGCTCCCAGGTCTAAGATGTCGAGGACTCCAGTCAACAGCTGCTAAACACAGCCAGCAAGGCTCTCTCTTCCCTCACTCCCTGAAGGGGCACACTATACAATGTTTACAGGACTCCAGTTCGGCGCCTTCCCATGAAGCTATCATTTCTGATTCTATTAGAATCCTAGAGCTGCTCTAAGGAATTAACATAAACCAGGTGACTTCAGGCAGCAGTGACAAATATTCCCACATAGCTCTAAAGCAGTGGTCTGAACCTTCCCAATGCCGCGACCCGTTCATACAGTTCCTCATGTTGTGGTGACCCCGAACCATAAAACTATTGTCGTTGTCACTTCAGAACTGCAAGTTTGCTACTGTTATAAAATGGGTGAACCCTGTGAAAGGCTCTTTCGACCCCCAAAGGGGTCACAACCCACAGATTGAGAACCACTGCTCTAAAGGCTAGAAGTCTGAATTCAAGTCACCAGCTATGTATTAACCAAAGGTGCTGGGAAAGACCCTTCCCTATCTCTTCCAGCTTCTGGAAACTGCAGGTGTTCTTTGGCTTTCTATAGAAAAAATAATCTAATCTTTGTCTCCATTATCACATTCTACCCTTCCCTGTGTGTCTGCTGGCCTGTCTGTGTCTTTTCCCTTTGTATCATGAGACTGGTCCTATTGTCTGAGGGTGCACTGGTAGGTACTGGGGGTAGTCAGAACTTCAGCAAATCTGTTGGGAGGGCACAAAATGCAATTAATTAACAGGTCAATCTGTATTTCTTGATAAAACCTTTTCTTAATAATGTTCCTTCTCCCAATTGATACTCCTGCTGCTTCCCGCCCCACCCGCCCCGCCTGCCACCTATACACACAAAGATACACTCTATGGGGGTTACACAATGCTGCACTTCTGGAAGTCACTTTCTAGATTTAAAATAAAATAAAAACAAACTGTTGCCATGGGATCCGTTTCAATTTAGCAACTCTACAGGACCGAGTAGAACTGTCCATCCAGTCACCAAGGCCACAGAAGAGGATCTGCACATCATTCTCACGCAGAACAGCTGGTGCATTTGAATTGCCAACTTTTTGGTTAGCAGCCAAACACTTAACCACTGCACCACCAGCGCTCCATTTTCCCTTAATTTGTATGGCAATAAACTAAATTAGAAAAACAAGATCAAACAATCAAACCCATAGCCGTCAATTCTATTCTGACTCACAGTGTTTCCATAGGACAGAGTTACAGGATTTCTGAGACGATAGATCTTTAAGAGAAGACAGCATCATTTTCATTCTCATCTAAGTTTTCCTCAACTATTCTTTATTAATACAAAATAAAACAAAACACAAGATGAACTTCCTTTTATATGTATGCTTATCAAAACACGCATGTTTAGCCCATAGCGATACCTTCCAAATACTGATTTTCTTTATTTTTAGAAATTCTTTTCGAAGATGCTTTTGGAATCATGAGCATGTGATAGTGTGTTTCTTGCATAAAAATCCACTATAAAGAAATGCTTCCCGTAGGCCACTGGAGATTCCCTTGCAGAGGGATCTCGGGGAGGAGATGAGCCAGTCAGGGTGCGATGTAACAATGATGAGAAATACAATTTTCCTCTAGTTCCTAAATGTTTCCTCCCCGCTCCCACTACCATGACTCGAATTCTATCTTGCAAGACTGGCTAGACCAGAGGAGGTACACTGGTGCAGATGGGAGCTGGGAATCCAGGGAATCCAGGATGGATGAGCCCTATAGGACCAGTGGTGTGAGTGGCAAAACAGGGAGGGTAAAGGGAGAATGGGTAGGAAAGAGGGAACCAATTACATGGAACTGTGTGTGACCTCCTCCCTGGGAGACAGACAACCGAAAAGTGGGTGAAGGGAGATGTCGGGCAGGGCAAGATATGACAAAATACCAATTTATAAACTATCAAGGGCTCATGCAGGAGGGGGGAGCAGGGAGGGAGGGGAAAAATGAGGACCTAATGTTGGGGGTTTAAATGGAGAGAAAATGTTTTGAGAAACGATGTACAAATGCGCTTTACACAATTGATGTGTGTATGGATTGGGATAACAGTTGTATGAGCCCCTAATAAAATGTTAAAAAAAGAAGAAATGCTTCCCAAGCCTCCTCTAGGGCTTAACTCTCTTGATGTAAGTCCTTGCCCCTCTTTTTATGTTCAACACAAGCAGAAATAATGCTGTCACATCACTCTGGTGATTTCCCTCCGGGTAGTATAAACCTCCATGAAGTTACCTCTTAACCTGCTCCTTTCCAAAGAATGCAAACTCAAATATATGTCAGTTCTTTTGCATTGGTAAATGTGCTTGTATTTCAATTAGCCTTTCTCCTTCACAAATAGCCTTGGAACGATAAGAGAACTGGAAGTATGCTACCCTGTTAATGAGAGATACCTCTAAACAGGACTTGCATATCCTGCTTATCTACTTGGCTTGGAAAACATCATTGTGTGCGTTTGGTTTGGTTTGCCTGTCACTGGTTCTGATCCCAGCATCGCCGCCCTTGTTCTTAGTCACGCTCTCCGGCTGCTGGAGGCCTGCAGCTGATTGCATTGCATTGCCCTCTTCTACCCTTAACTCCACTGCCTTCCACGTTTGTTGGTTTGTTCATTCGTCTGGTTTTGTAATGCACTCTATAATCTACTCACCTGATCAAAACTGAAGATCATTAGTAGTGAAACCGTTTTCATCTCTTTCAATGGCTTTCTCCAGGAAAAGCCAAGGGATTTTCCCCAAACAACAGCAAAATATTCACTACCGTTGAGTTGATGCCCACTTGCAGCAGCTCATGAGGCAGGGTAGAACTGCCCCCTTTGGGTTCTAGGCTGTAAGACTTTACACATAAAGGGGACCGAACACAGTGTGCAAATTACAGAATAACATTATTAATATCACATGCAAGTAAAATTTTGCTGAAGATCATCCATCAACAGCTGCAGTTGTACATTCACAAGGAGCTGCCAGAGGTTAAGGCAGGATTCCGAGGAGGAGGTGGAACAAGGAATGTCATTGCTGATTCAGATAGACATTGGCTGAAAGCAGAGAATACCAGAAGGATGTTTACTGGTGTTTTATTGACTCTACAAGGCATTTGGCTGTGTGGGTCATAACAAACTATGGATATTGGGAACCACTACGGAATTAAAATCTATGTTGATGCGGGTCTAGCGTCCCTGTTGGTGTTGGAGCAACAGCAATCTAGCTGGGCAGAATTACTGAGAGAGGTAAATAAAGGGTGAGCATGATAGTGAGGTTGCAGGGAGGTCAGAGGAAACAGAGCAATTATCCAGGAAACAAAACCATTGATAGAAGTAGAAGCAGAGTTGTGTACCTACTTAAATATATCAATTCATAAAAACAGGTATTTTCCTATGTACATATAGTTATATGGCAATATATTGAGGAAGTGGATGGACTTTGAGCCTCTGTTCAAGCCTTCCCTCAGAGCAAGAGCACTTTGTTCTAACAACCTGGCATTCTCTGATGCTCACCCTCTTGACATGATCCCTGAAGAAAAATGGGTGCATAAACAAATGTGGTGAAGAAAGCTGATGGTCCCCAGTTATTAAAAGATATAGCATCTAGGTATTAAAGGCTTGAAGTTAACCAACTGGCCATCTAGCAGAGAAGCAACCAGACCACATGGAAGCACACCAGCCTGTGTAAGCTTGAGGTGTCAACAAGGTTGGGTAACAGGCACCAGAAGACCCAAACAAAGAATCATATTGTTGAGAATGAGGGAGGTCCGAGTGAAGACCCAAAACCCATCTGTAGATAATTGGACACCCTCTCAAAGTAGGGTCACAAGGAAGGGACAAATCAGCCAGTGTGCAGTATAGCACTGACAAAACACACAATATCTCTCTGGTTCCTTGGGGCTCCCCGCCCCCCAACCCTCCGATATCATGATCCCCACTCTACCTTACAAATCTGGCTAGACCGGAGTATGTAACTGGTACAGACAAGAGTTATCGACACACGGAATCCATGACAGATAAAACCCTCAGGAACAGAAATGGGAGTACTGATATCAAGAGAGTGGGGGGAAGGTGGGACACAAGCGAGACAAAAGAGGGAACCGATCGCAATGACCTAAGTATAACACCCCCCACTCTGTCAAAGTGGCAGAACAACAGAAATATGGGTGAATAGAGACAGCAGTTGGTGTAGGATATGAAAATAATAATAATTTATAATTTATCGAGTATGGGAGGGTGGGAGAAGGATGGAAAAAGAGGAGCCATACTAAGAGCTGAAATAGAACGAAAATGTTTAGAAAGTGATGATGGCGACAAATGTACACATGTGCTTGATACAACTGATGTATGGATTGTTATAAGAGCTGTAAGAGCCCCCAGTAAAATGATTTAAAACAAAACAAAACATGAAAAACTGAGAAAAATGGGTATTTCAGAATAATTCAGTGTGCTCATGTGGAACTCATACACGCTCAAGAGACAGTTGTGGGAACAGAACAAGAGAATCCTGGTTGGTTTAAAATCAGCATAGGTGTGCATGGGGGTTGCATCCTCTCACCATAGTTATTCAATCTGTATGTTGAGTAAATAGAGAAAAGGGATTTATATGAAGATGAAGTGGCATCAGGATTGCAGGAAGGCTTGCTAACAACCAACAACCTTCTATATTCCGAAGACAGCAGACTGCCTGCTGAAAGTGAGGAGGCCTTGAAGCACTTACTGAGAAGATGGAGGCTCGCAGCCTTCAATATGGGCTGTAATTCCATGTAAGGAAGATGAAAATCCTCACAACTGGACCGATAGGTAAGATGATAATAGGAGGGGGAAAGTTGGCAAGGATTTGATCTTGCTTAGATCCACAATCAATGCTCATAGAAGAAGTCATAAGATCAAGCGACTGCACTGCTTACATTCAGTGCGGAAATCTCCTGCACAAGAATTCTTTAAAGTGTTCTTGAAGCAAGGAGTTTACTCAGAGGCCTGAAGTGCGCCTGACCCAAGGCATGGTATTTTCAGTGGCCTTGTGTGAAAGTTGGATACTGAATAGGGAAGGCAGAAGAAGAGTTGAAGCTTTTGAAGTACCGAGGACTGCCAAAAGAACTTCGTGGAAGTACAATAAGAATGCTCCGTAGAGGCAAAGTTGGTGGGACATTGTCTCATGCACTTTGGACATGTTGTCAGGAGAGACCACTCCCTGGAGAATGATACCATGGTAAAATGGAGGCGCAGCAAAAAAGAGACAGGCCCTCCACAGGGTAGATTGACACAGTGGCTGTAACAATGGGCTCAGACATAGGGGCAATTGTGAGGATGGTGCAGGAGCAAGCAGTGATTTGCTCTGTTGTGCCTCTCTGAGTCAGAACCCACTAAACACAACAACTAATCTTTTCAGGAACAGAAAGCCTCCTCAGGAGGAGGCTTCAAACCCCAGAGCTTGCAGTTAGCAGCTCTCGCCCCCAAACCCCTACATAAAATCTCTTTATTCCTTTCCAAATTTAAATGCTTTTTATTTGAGTGAACTACTTTTCATGTGAGGTATTTAAATATAAATGCCTCAAGATGGTTTTAAAAACTGAGAAATATATGAATCACCTTGTTTCAAAGATTAGTAAAGCCTTCAAAAAGAAGTCGATTTCACTGTAGTAAGCACAGATTACATTAAGCTAAAACAGATGATTCCTAGGGTTTTGAGTTCCTACCATTTTCAGTATCTCTGGTTCCCTATGAAAGGTCAAGTTGGTGGTTCATGCTTCTACCTATGAAAGTTAAGCCAGACCTTACCTGAGCAGAAGAGCCTACAGGGAGTTCAGGTGAATCTGAGGAGAGGAGCCCTTCTAGTGCTGCTAAAATTATTGCTCCTAACCCAGTTTGTCCAGAGGGGAGCTCAGCAAAACCTTATTGGGTCCCATATTTCAAAAATGTGAAGAATAAGAATCTCTAATATTAGAACTTCCATTGTTAAAATACCACTTACAAATCTAACCTCTTAAGAACTCTGCACAGGCCAAAAAAAACAATCCCAGCTGAATGTGATCCGGAGACCCACACTTGGTGGCCACTGTCCCCTTTGATTACTGCTACTGACTCGGTAGCACAGGGCCTTAGGTCAGCAGTTTGAGACCTGCAGCCGCTCCTCGGGAGGAAGAAGAGGCTATCAACTCTTGCAAAATGTTTTAGTTTTGGGAACCCATCGGGGCAGTTCTAGTCCATCCTAAGAGTGGAGATGAGTCTGACTCTTTAGAGCCCTAGTGGTTAAGCCCTCGGCTGCTCCCCAAGGTCTGATGTACGAACCCCTCTGAACTCAGAGGGAGAGTGAGGTGGACATGTCCTTCCATAAAAAGTGCAACCTTGTAAAACCGATGGTGCAATTCTGTAGGGCCCTTATGATTCAGAACAGACTGAAACACAACGGGTTGACTCATATTTTTTAAATATCATGCTTAAGAATAGCCTGGAAAAAAACCCCAAAAACAGTTTTCTTATCCTTCTTTTGGTGAGCATTAATTACTATTCAAAATTGAATCAGAAGGTGTTTGTGTGTAGCCATATCTACGTAGTCTCTATTTACACATGGGTACTCCATCCACTAATCACCTGCAGCACTGCCCAATTTATGATGTATTGGACCTTACCAGGAACTGCTTGTAGAACCGTCTGGGTGTTTGTCGTTAAAGCTTAGCTTCCTATTAATTATATGTACTACCTTCAATGTTGAAGTCTGAAATTTACTGATGAACTTCTCCGATGTTCACTTTCAAATGTTCACTTATAACGTTTCCAACCCCCAAGTAGAAACAAAAATTATTGTTATAAAGATACTGATAACAGACAGCAATAATCATGAAAACTAACAAAAAAAGAGGAGTACAAATTCCTTCCCAACTCCCCACCAAGTTGGAGGCAACGGACCCCAGTTGTAAGTTGGGGACTCCCTACAACTCAGTATTTTTCCCTCTCCTTCCTCTGGCTGTGTTTCACAATGGGGATTGTAAATGTCCCAATACCATTCCGAGGTTCTTTGCAAACTCGTTTACTTTTGATAGTATTTTCTGTGCAGTTTCAACTTCATTCACTTTAACATATTCTCTTTGTGATGGTAATACTTGATTGGTAGTCTCTCTCTCCCAGCTGTTATATGAACTCAGTGTGATCCTCGACAAACTACAACTTAGCGAGAAGAGATGACTGAGCCATATGCAAAACTGGAGCGTTGTCGGATTGAAGACGCTTGCAGTCCTGAACCAAAAAAACCAAACAAACATTTTTGCCTCTCACCCTTTTACTGCCTTTGCTGTTCAACTGGAGTTAAAGTACTGATATCAGGAGCTCAGCAGCTTCAAACCAAATGATTATCCACCAAGTCCAATGTCTCCCCGAAGGCCTAGAGATTACACGTGTAATAATCAGGCTGCCCTTGCCAAAAGAAAGGCTTAGCGCTTCATTTTATTTATTGTACGTATTGAATGGAGCCATTGCTTGATAGCCCCTGGGAGCATTGACAAACATGAAAAGAAGCCACCAAAAGAAAGGAAAAAAAATATAAATAACGGAAGCCCATAGCACAAAAGTTTACAATCTGGAGCAGGCAGCACTGCTTCTCCTCCTCCGTGCACTTGGCTCGGCTTGCAAAGACTGGAAGCACTGTTCAATTTGCCAAAACCCAGTCCTCTGAAGTTTCACACAGGTCCTTTGGGAAAGTATGATCCCTGTCACACGATCACATGCCACATGCCAAGGGATATTCTCAAACTTTCCCTCTGGTTCTCTATTTGTGTCAGCTGCATTTTATAACATTTTGATAATCACATCCTTAAGGCCCCAGTAAGAAGCATCATTCTAAAAGTAAGATACCTCTCTATATGTTAAAGAGAAGAACTCTGGTGATCTATGACTCTGCCAACCTCAAGACTGGTGGTTCGAACCTCTTCGCTACTCTGAGGGAGAAAAGTGACACAGTCTTTGCCCATAAAGGTGATTTATAGACTCGCAAACCCCCTGGGGCAGTTCTACGCAGTCCTTCAGATCACTGTGGGTAGGAACCAACTGGATGGTCATGGACTTGGTTTGGTTTATAAATTTTAATGAACAGAGCACTGTAATAGGCAACATTTCATTCCATTATATTGTGCCAACTACAAAGCGTGAAAGTATAGCTTTTAGTACCTAGACTTTAAGGGAATTGAATGACTCTTTTTAAATCGGAGAACCCTTCCACTTAGGAAAAGACAAGACTGAGAGCCCAAGAGATTTTGCTCTAATGCCTTTTATGTTTTTTAATCCATGGTAATCCACAGTACTTTCTTTTTCTATAAATGCTGTCCTTTAAAATTTACCAATTAAAAAATTGGTTTAAAACACAATTTGAAATCATCATCATCAAACAGCTTTCAAGTTGTCTTGTTTCTTTCATTTGGTTGTGTGTGTGTGTGTGTGAGAAAGAACTGCGACAATATTTTCTTTAGGCTCCATGGAAATTGTGCAATCATAAATTAGGCTGGAAAAGAACTCACCCCATTTCAGCATCAATTATAGTGTCAAATATTAATATATTTTTAGCTGCATCTTCTGAATTTTTTTTTACCCCTGAGTTTTTGTACTTAGATCAAAATGATGAGTCCTTGGCTAAGAGTACATTTTCAGATCAACTACAGGCATTTTGTGTGATTTTTACATATAGGATGGGGGAGAGGAAAGGAGTACTGTGAATTATAAAACAAAAAATATCAACAGCATATAAAATCGGGGTGAAGAACTTTATTAGAAGGCCCTTCTGATGCTGACTTATGAGGGGACCAAGGAGAAACACTTCAGAAACTCTATTTCTGTAGAAAATGAACACAACTTGTTTGGCGGCAGCAACCTACAAGCACTCACTGATCCTGAGGTAGATACTTTCCTCCCTCACGGCTCAAGGAACATGCAGCGAGTACCCATGTGTGTCTACATCTTGCAGGGGAGACAGATAAACGACATTTCTCTGCCAAGAGGAATCCAATCTGATAGGGGCTGGGCCCCACAAACACACGCTACCCAACACGTGTCCCCAGAGCCAGCTTGTTCTAGAAATGCATGTTGCGAGATACAATGGAATGAACCCAATGGTTCTATTTTAAATCTCCAAGTACATTATGCGAAATCTCAATTTTCCAAATGACAATCGATAAAACGAAACATTGCTTTGGGTGAAAACAGAGCAGGTAAAAAAGAAAGTATTTTCTCAGAGCCTTCACTAAGGCCGGGCCCATTGCCTGTAATTCTGGTTCCTATTCCACAAACAGGCTTTTTTTCTCTTTCGTATTTTCTTTCCTTCTGGATTTTCAGTAAAATAACTGAAACTGAAATTATGCCTTGGAGAAGAAGAAGAAGGGGGGCGGGGGAGCCTTAAGGATATTTTAAGTCCCCAAGGTGACAAAACTGCCTAAGGGACTCAAGGGTACATGGAGCAGATTTTTATTTTTACAGTTGTGCTATCCTGCATTTTTAAGGAGGCAATTAGTTACCCTTGTATATTAGGGATTGCTCCAGTTTCTTCTCAACTCAGTTGATGTGTCTTAGGGAGGACATACATTAAGTGGGACAGTTATCGCACACAAAAAATAAAAGTAAGAAGCTAATTTAAAATCATTGGCAAAATCCTTTCTATAAATGCAGTGAAATTTCATAGGTGGGGAAACCTGGCTTCCGCTGTCATTGCCATTTCTAACCAACCTATCGTTGACTTAAAATAGAGCTAGAGAACCTGAACCCGGGAGTTTACCTTCATCTTACTAGAACCCAAGTACGAAAGCACGAGGAGCCAGCACAAGGCTGACAGGATGGAATGCAGTGATACCAAGTATGGACACTGCGGATAAAAGGCTAATTCAACTGTGTGGTCACTGTGGGGAGTCTTTCAAGTTATCTTGCTTTTTAGCTTTTACAACAAACATCTGGTTGGTTCCAGGTCATGGCCATCACAAGTGTGCTAGCGTAGAGCTGTGATCCGTAGGCGTTCAATGGCTGGTTCGGCTCTTCTTCCAGGCCACCACTGGGTGGACTAGGATCTTAACCTTTTGCCTAGCAGCACGATAACCATTTGTACCACCCTGGGCTCCCTCGGGTTATTAGTGAGTCACTGTCATAACACCACGCAGGAAACCCAGTCAGCATTGGTCCAGTAGAATTATTGGCAAAAGGCATGCCTTTTACTACATGATTTCATTGATTAGATACAAGATTCAAACTACAAAAATAAAAATTGCTCTCCGGTTATTTGTCTTCATTTGCAAACTACACATAGCAAAATGCCAACCTAGATTTATTTCTCAGAAAAAAATTAACTGATGTTGTCCATATCTCTGTACCCAAAGGCCCCACAATAAAACATGAAATAGAAACACATAGAAACAGAAGAAAAGAATTCTTTTATGACCATATATCCTTAAAATCTAAAATTGAATCGGGGAGCTTCTTTCTCAAAGTATAGATCCTTGTTACTTCCTCTTCAAAAGAGGCATACCTAAAAGGTTATTGATTCGGTTCTGAAGGACACAGTGTTGATTCTGGAGGAAGCCCTTGCTGGGTACAAGTGTGAGAAATTAATGATGGCTTTGTAAGTGTCCATGCTGCGGTGTGGAACCAGTGGGGCAACTGTCAATCTATATGATAATACATTCCCAAACTTCATAAAACCAGTGATGTGAAAAGGCATTGATTTCTTTGTGAGCTAAACAGAATTTGTCAGAGAGAAAGAGCAAGAAGTTTGCTGAAGTTAACACCTCGGCTTGTAGAGACGCTTGCGCCTTACTTTTTATTTGCTTAAAGAGTTCAGGATGTGACATGTGAAATTTCTTATTTCTATTTCTAGCCCCAAATGAGAGTACAACATGCATTATGTACATCTTTTGAATGTGTGGAATATTGAAAAAAACACACATTTAAATGAGAAGAGGAAATGCATTCTACTTGAACACTTGGAAGTAAATATCAATCGCCTAACCTGAACTCTGGCTTTGGTACCTCCTCTGCGCTCCACCATACACGGATACACAGATAGCTGCTTGGTGCTTCTCAGAGTATTTACCTTTATCTAATTCCGACTGCTTTATCACTCGCATCACAGGATAATTTGACACACTGTGTGTAAGCTATGTTCTCATTTGCACATATGGGAGTTGTATAGACTACTCCAGGGTGAAAACTCTTTAAACAGGAATGTCAAGTACAATTGGAAAGAAGTGACTGCCACTTGTCTACCAAAGACATTGTTAATTATAAAATTCTCCCATCCATCAGTTCATGCTAAAGCCAAAGGAAATGTGTCCCACACCCTCCCTTCACTAGAAGCCTCCCTTTGTTAGTTGAGTTTTGGGGATGCATAGAGCTAAACAGAGGGTGAGAGTTAGAGATTGTAGAAGTTACCTATCAATCACCAGTTTCCTCTCTAAATGATGACCATGAAACTCATACCAAGCAAGGAAGATTGCCTAAAACAACTTGCTTAAAATACGCTGTGATTTCTTGGATTATATGTGACTTTATTTATTAAGCTATCAAACTGCTTCTATTTAAAAAGTAACCGACACACTCTAAGCTGAAAAAGGACATCAGTAAATGGATTCAACATATGCCTTTATGAAAAGTTCTAAAAAGTAATTTCCTATCACATAAGTACTTTTGAGTGTTGAATGTGCCAAGCGTCAGAATTTTGTTAAAATTCAAAGGAGTCAAGTACCAATTTTTTTCCCCTTTGAGAGTACACCTTGATTAGCTACATGAACGGAGGCATAAGTCAGACATATCCCCGTGTCCCCACCATAGAATACATTATTTCAGAATTAAACATAAATTTAAATGCAACAAAGTGACATCTTTCTGAATATGCGCAACTTACCCAGGAAATGATGTGTTTCAACACAGTTTAGAGATTAAGTGATTTAGCTATGCTTTTGCATTCACAACAAGCTGTCAGCCTGCAAATTTCTTTTTCTCTCCTGAATGTAAGAAAATACTTAAGGCTGCTCCAGCAGAAGTTTATAATATTTTATATAAACAGTCTTAACTGATCTATTTGTAAACATTTCAATGGTAATTCTTTTAGCAAATCCACAATATATTCATACCAAACCACATAGCGTTTGGTGTTTTCCTCATAAACGAGCTGTACCTAATGCAATTTATCCTGTTTCTTTTTTTTCAAATAATGCTTTTGACTAAGTACACGTCTGAGTCCCTAAAAAGTGCACAAATAAGCACCTTATCTCTTTAATGATTTGCTTGGGCTTCTTCTCTCTATTTATTGCTTAATGATCGGAAGCATTTAATTTTCAAAGATTCATTAAAACCCACCTACAAAGCAGATGGATAAGCAACAGTGATTACTGATAGAAGATGCAGAAAGCCATTAACCTACATAGGTACCTAGGGACAAAGTAAACATATAAGAAAACATTTTTTAAGACAAGTCTCTTCCTATTTGTCATTATTAAACTCCAGAGCATCTGTCCCTAGTTTGATCTTCAATACGGATATGAGGCATTGCCGCCTGGAAATGAAAGTCTGAGATAAGGTAGGGTTCTTAAGAGATCTTCATGAAAAAAAATAACCCGGTTTCCATTTACTGGGAAGGGGAAATCAATACAAAGACCTAGAAACTTGTGGCGAGAGGACATTTCTAGGTATAGGTCATAGTTTATCAAGTTGCCTCTTTTGCAATGTAATTTACTTGCTAATAAGACCCACAGCCTCTACCTGGAATGCTGTGTTATCATCAAACTCTGATTTTAAAATTCTCTTCTTGTGTGCTTGAGATTGCTGGCTTATTTCCACTACCACCTGCCACCACCACTCCCCCCTCCCTTCGCCCCCCTGCCAGCTCCGAGTAGGTGGACTAGGTAGATTCAAAAGAAAATGAATAGTCTTATGTGCGTCTTATATTGAACAACAAAAACAAACAAAACACAAATCCCAAACCCCGCATTAGGCAGTGCGCAGAACATGAAAAGGTATTTAAGGAGCAGGCCTACCGTTCTCCTCATCCGATTTATTTTCGTTGTCCGAATCGGTCAGGGTAAGGGCTGAGTTCTCCCGACTGGACAGGCCGGAACTGCGCCGAGACTTCACCCCTCTGCCCCACAGTCGGATGGCGTGCTCTGGAGACAGCCCCGCCTCCGTGTCCGAGTCGCCGTCCGACCCTGCGCTCAGGGAGTAGCCCTGGTGCAGCATCCCCAGGTCCGAGCAGTAGCCACCACGGTGTGGAGAGGGCTCACAGAGCCCCAGTTCCGCCAGGGTGAAGTTCGTTCCTAGGGCAAGGTCAAAAAGGGACAACTTTAAATTGGGGAGACATTTCATGTAGTTAAAAAATATGCTTACCAAAAAAGCAAGCACATTCCCCATTCAACAGATACATCGAATTCGCCCTGGCACACAGGAATAGATCCCGGGCAAGAATATTCAGGATATTGGAATAAATCTGAGCAGTCTGTATTCTGTCTAGGCCAGAAATTCATCTTACTTGTTCACTTTTTTTTATTGGGGAAGTGGGGGGTTAGTGATTGTGCTCAGATTTACCAGTGCCAAAAATGCTGAAAACTTTGAAATAAAATCTGTGCTGCTTGTCCTAGGAAGGAGACTAATTTTACACGCAAGCCATTTAGGCACCTCCTTGTTATCTCGGGAGTGCCACAGGCTTATTACAATAGCAAGTATTTACCAAGGAGTCACTCTGCTGCAGGCACTCCCCTGATTATTTACATATTTTATTTGACAAGCATGTTCTGAACATGACGCCAGTACTGTCATCGTGCCATCGGTGATGAAACTAAGGCACACCTGGATTGCAGACTGCCGCACAATCTGGCTCTGCCCTCATTCTCATCCCTCGCCAGCCTGACTTCAGGTCTCACCAGCCTAACCACACTGGTCAAAGTCTACCCGGGGACCAGGCCTAACTTTCTACTGTTAAGTCTCTCGTTGGTGGCAAGCCCCTTACATCGTTCATTCTAAATGGTCACATTTGCAAAATGTCAGCAACAATCTTGAAAGTCCCTCTTTGGATCACTGGAGTGTCGTACCATACATGGGGTCACAGACCCAATGACTCTGTAGGAGGAGGATGAAGACTGCTTGCTGCCTTAAGACGGACAGACAATGTAATCCAAAGGGGGCAGGCAGATCTACTCTCTCCTATAGGGTCACTAGTAATTAGAATCAACTCAACAGCAGCGGTCTGTTTTTTGTTTGGAATGTAGTGTGTCATGTCAATCTAAGTCAGTAGTCTATGAATGAAGAATTTGCCCTTCCATTTTTTAAGGTTACCAAACAATTTCTCTTTGGCAGCACAATTGAAAATCACAAGTAGGTTTCACCTGCAGACAGTGGCTGTGTGCACCTGGGGGAAGTGTAGATATAAGTGCATGCTTTGATGGGAAACATAATAGAATAGGCATTTATTTTAAATTTATATGACTGTGGGAAATATTGGGCTAGGTACATGATGTGATTTACCATGTTTAAAATCTCATAATCGCACAACAGTTTAACTGTTAGAAGCACCAGTTTTAAATGAATGGACTGGGATGCAGATAGGTTAAATACTTTATCCAAGATCACAGCTTTATTCAGGGCTCACTCTAGCACTATAAGGCTCACTCTAGCACTATCAAGCCCAAGCTCTTTCTGCAATGTCAAGTGGCCAGACACAGACCCAACCTGGCAAAATTTTTGCACAGGAAATGTTCTATTCATCTGTGTGCTTTACTGTATTTATTCATAAAGATATTCTAATGCAAAGAACCAATGCAAGTTAGATGAAATATTTTGACCCAGTCTATATATTAATGTATGAAAAGGGATTTCTGTTGCCTTTAACTACCTTTTGGACAATGGAAAATAATAAATAAAGTACGTAATTATATGTAATAAGGGAAGAAAATATTATTAAAAAGCACCAAAGCCTGAGGAATATTTCATTTTTATATATTTCCTACATTATGGTCATTCGTTATCAGACAGGTCTTCAAACTCATAATATAACCCAAAACTCTGTGATACATCCATACTTGACACCTATTCTTAGCTTTTATCTCAAAAAGCATCAGGGGACCATTTGTATTGGGCTACTGTTTTAATTTGTGATGGGACGTCTATTTTTATCTCATTTGTCTGCCTGTTTGTCATGTTGTGATGGCTTCATGTTGCTATGATTCTGGACACTGTGCTACCAGTATTCAAATACCTATGAAGAGAAGGTTTCAGAGAAACTTCTAGGCCAGGCATAAGGCATACTGGGAAGAAAATCCTGACAATCTACTTCCAACAAAAAAACAAAAACAGAAACACTGTCCAGTGAAAAGTTGAAATGTGCAGTGAAAACAGACCACTGTCTGATACAATGCTGAAAGCTGAGCCACTGCAGAGGGAAGGCGGAGTGTTAAAATACAACTGAGGAAGGGCTGTCTCCTCTAAACAGAATGATCTTAACAAGGTGAATGGAGCAAAGCTTCAGGGTCTTCCTTTGCTGATGGAGCATTGCTGAAAATGAGATAAAAGAGCTGAAATCATCCATTAATAACTGGGAAATAAACGGTACCAGCTATGAATCAAAGAAAACTAGAAGATATAAAAATGGAAATGGAACACATGAAGTTCAATGTCCTATGCCGTAGGAATGCTATATTGAATTTCACACACAGATGGTCTTTGATGTCAAGAATGACCAATTAAAAGAATAGTATTATATCCACTATCTAAAAAAATAATTAAAAAGTCTTTTTAAAAATACAATGCTTTCTGTCTACATACCCATAAGAAAGACCATTAAATGTAACTACTAGTCAAGTTTATACATCAGCCAATAAGGCCAAAGATGAAGTTGAAGATTTCTTTTACCAACTTCTGACATCTGAAAGTGATCAAACATACATTGACATTCAATATGTATTGATAACTGTTAGTGATTGGAATGCCAAAATTGGATAAAAAGAAGTATTCATAGTTGGACTATATCTCCTTGATAACAGAAATGGAGGGAAAAAACCCTAAAGATTACATGAGAGAATTTTACAAGCTAAATTATATATTCAATGCAAATATACTATTTCAAAAGCATAAACAATGATTATGCACAGGAGTTCATTGAATGGAGTGCACAGCAATCAAATCAACTATATCTATGGGAAGAAATACTACAGAATCTCAGTATGATCAGTCAGAACCAGGCCAACAGCTGATTGCAGAATGGACCATACATTTCTCATGTGCAAGAGAATTAAAACATTCACAAAAGGCGAAGTTTGACCTTGAGTATGTCCCACCTGAAATTAGAAACATCTTTTTTAATTTAAAAAATAATTTTATTGGTGGCTCATACAGCTCTAGAAAACATCTTAAGAATGTTTTCTTGACACTTTGAAGATTGATGAGTGTACACCAGACAAGTTGTGGGACCAAATAGGGCCAGAGTACATAAATAAAGTAAAAGGTTATTACAAATACAGTAAAGAAAAAAGAGAACAAAATGGATGTTAGAAGAAAAGCTGAAACTTGCTCTTAAACATTGAGTTTTGACGCAAGTAAAACAAACCCAAGTGACTTGGCTTGTTCTTTTACAGTTAAGGCTAATGGAAGACATCAGGAAGTAGGAGTTGGACAGAAAATTTCAAAAGGGGGACTTGAGAAGTAAAGTATCACAATGAAATGTGCAGAGACCTGGGGCTAGGAAACATAAAGGAAAGAATGCACTCATTTCTCAAGTTAACAGAACTAACAATTGAAATACAGAAGGATTCTATTGGCAAAACGAGAAATACAGAGTCACTGTACCAAAAAGAATTGATTGACATGCAACTAAATGAGGAGGTAGTTTATGATAAACAATTGATCATACTGTGGAAACTGCACTCGGGGCATTAGCAAAAGGCAAGGCTGTAGGAATTGACAGAATATCAACGCCCTTCACACCCACTCAGGCCTGGACCACCCTGAGAAAATTCTCTATAGCCACTCATCCCATGCCAAGCCCCTGATTTCCAGGCCATTGTAGAATCTAAACATTACAGCCATCCCAAGCACACAGCCAGGTGAAGTCACTGGCCTACAGGCACTGACTGTAACTACTCAACTGATTCTCACCCTGTGTTTCTAGTTCAAGTCCTGAATCCACCTATGCTTCCCCCGCTTCTTCTGTGAGCACATCTTTCTCTCCTCAGACACTAGACACAACCCTGCTGGGCAAAGTTTAGACCCCAAACACCAATAGCTTTTCCTTTTTTCTTTTCTCCCCACCCCCCTCCTTTAGTTCTTTTCCTTTTCCTTTAGTATCTTTCTCTTCAAGACAAAAGCTTTTACTACTTTTATAATTGTTTTTCAACTAGTATCATCCTTTCTCTCAACCCTTTGAAAATAAGGATTTTTTTTCTACAATCCCCAAATTCACACTACTTGATCTTTTTTGTCCTCTCACCTCTATTACTTTCCTTTTCATTATTTGTATCTTTCCCATATCTTCTACTCTACTCTTCCTTCCTTGCTATCTGTTTGAAGTGTCTAGTGCTCCTCTATTATACCATTCAACAGAGCTAACTACCCCCACACAATCCAATCTCCCTGTCACCCCGAACAGCTACACCAAGATGCCAATGAAACAACAGAAAATAGTGCTCTATACACACACACACCAAAAACAACAAGCACAACAGACAGGAACAAATAAACAACCCAGACCTAAAAGAAATGACTGAAACTGAACAAGATATGTAATAATTATTGGAAAAAATAATTCAGAAGATTGATGATTGCACATGTGCAACAGATGAAGAAAAAGTATGAGAGAGAAAAAAAGGGAAAAATAGAAATGCTATTTCATTACAGACATTACAAGAAGAACTAAGAGAAACTCATGAGTCAAATGCTATGCTAACAGAATTATAAACACTATAAAAGAACAGCTCAAAGGTTTTGTTATATTGTGTTATTTTTCTCGTGTGTTTAAAGAAATTTAACATAATTGTCCTTCATTTGAACGAAGTTGGACACAATCTAGAACAATCTACAACTTAAGGAAATGCCAGAAGATAAAGAAATGAAATGATCCACAAGACACTAGTCTAAGAACTCCTGGAAGAAAATTTCCTAACTACATAAAAGATGAAAAAGATTATCGAGGAAACTGACAGAACCCCAATCAGGATGGGTCCCAAAAGAAAAAGAGACAATATATTGAAGTCTAACTGCCAAAGTAAAGACAAGGAAATGATTGTGAGAGCAGCCAGAGAAAAATGAACAATCACAAATAAAAAGGCTGAAATTAGAATAAGCTTGACATTTTCAGCAGAAATCCTGCAGGCACTAAGACAATGGAGTGACATATAGAAAGTCTTGAAAGAAAATAGCACAATACAATACCTTTGGGACACAGCAGAAGCAGTCATCGGAGATCAATTTATAACTATCAGCACACATTTGAAAAAGGTGGAGAAGTCCAAAATCAACACTCAAGACAACACCGTCAACAACTGGAACTAGGACAACAATATAAACCATTTACCCAAAGAAGAAAATAAACAATAGATGATCAGAGCAGAATAAGACAAACTGGAAGACAAAAACAATGTAAACATTAGGATGGGAAGTTGGTCCCTTGATAGGATTAACAAATTGACAGATTGCTGGCAAACTTAACAAAGGGAAAGAAAGAAAAGATGCAAATACTTCGAATTAGAAATGGAAAAAGGTGACTTCACAACAACTCTAAATGAAATAAAATTAGTAATAGCATGCAACTATAACAGATGGCACTCCAACAAGTTTGATAGACTAGAACAATGGACAAATTCATAGAAATACACCATGCACACAAATGTACTCAGACAGATGTAGGAAATATCTACAGACCATTAGCAAGGGAATGAATACTGACGGTCATCAAAAAACTTCCAATCCAAAAACCTCAAGACTAGATGGCTTCACAGAGGAGTTATAACTTTAGAGCTGCCATAATACTGCACACACTATTTCAGAATATAGAGTACAAAAAATCCCAAATTAATTATATGAAATGTGTATAACTGTGATACCAAAGCCAAGCAGACACTCCTATAGTGATATAAAGATATTGTTCTATAAACCAGTATCACTCGTAAAAATAGACATAAAAATCCTCAACAAAATTCTGACTGATAGAAATCAACAACATCTCAAAAATAATTCACCATGATCAAGTGGCTTTTATACCAGGGATGCAAGGATGGTTCAACATTAGAAAAACAATTAATATAATCTGCCATATAAAAAGGCAAAAAATAAGAACCACATGATCATATGATGCATAAAATGAAGAAAAGGCATCTTACAATATCCAATATCGAATTATGATTAAAAATACCAACCAAATAGCAATAGAAGAGGGGTTCCTTAACATAATAAAGGCTGTATAAGATTAATCAACAATAAATACCAGTAAACAGCAATAAACATGTTCAATGGGGAAAAACTAAAAACATTTTCCCTGAAAATGGGAAGCAGACAAAGAGGACCCCCATTGCCACTCTTACCTCACATCTTGCTGCAAACCTTAGCCAGAACTGGGGGACAGGTAAAATGAAATCAAGAGAAAACAATTGGGCAAAGAAGACCTAGAATTCTTTCTATTTGAAGATGATATGATTCTATGTAGCAATAACTCAAAAAATAAAAGATTATTGGAAACAATAAAAGGATTTGGCAAAGTAGTAGGATACAAGATTAACAAGCAGAAAACCATTGGATTCCTGTATCCCACAAAAGAGAGTTCTAAACAGGACATTAAGAAAGAAATAGCATTGACAGTAGCTACAACTGATAAAATTTTCAATAATCTTAAACAGAGAAAAAATATATACCTGTACAAAGAACCCTACAGAGCACTCAAAGGGAAGCAAAAAGAGGCTATGTAAGTGGAAGAGTACCTCCATGGATACTCCACGCTCATAGATCGGCAGGTTTAATATTGTGAGAATGTCATTACTACCTAAAGCAATCTATAGATAAAATGCAATTCCAATCCCAATCCCAACTTCATCCTTTAAATCAATGAGAAACTAATTACCAACTTCATATGGAGAGGGAATAGACCTCTGGTAAGCAATAACTCCTTAAGAAGAAGAACCACTGAGGAGGCTTTGCACTACCCATTGTCAAACCTCCCTATACAGCCGCAATGGTTTAAATAGCCTAGTATTGGTACAATGGCAGATATATTGACAGATGGAATAGAAAACTCAGAAGCAAATGCATCCCTCCACAGGCAACTGATCTTCTACAAAGTACCAAAAATGATCAAAATGGAATAGGGACAACCTCTTCAACTAATGGTGCTGGGAAAAGTGAATCTTCATATTCAGAAGAATGAAACAGGACTCATACCTCTCCTTAGCCACAAAAACAAGCTCAAGATGGATTAAAGAATTAAATGTAAACCCCAGAGCTAAAAGGGTCATCAATGGGAAAATTGGGACAGACTGAATGGTCCTATTGCAAGGCACACACAGATTACCAAGTACAATAAAGGAAGCAAACATATTGGAAGACAAAAGAGACGACAGGAACCTAACAAAAATAAAAGACATATGTACATCAAGAGATTTCATTGAAAGAGTAAAAGAAGAGCAAGCAGACTACGAAAATTATTTTAGCAATGACACAATGAACAAGGGTCTAATTGCCAAAATCTATAAAATTCCATAGCACATTAATAACAAATTGCCCAATTTAAAATTGGGAAAAAAGATATAAATACAGTTCACCAAAAATAACACTCAAAAAGTTAACAAACACAAGCAAAAACATTGAAAATCGCCAGCCATCCAGGAGATGCAAATAAAAACTACAAAGAGATCTCACCTTATACCCACAACGGTAACATAATTCACAGAAACAACAACAAAAGCACTAAATGCTAGAGAAGATGTGAAGAGATTAGAACTATCATGGTGGACTTACAAAAATGCACAGCTGTTTTGGATAGCAATATAGCTCTACCTAAGACAATTGGGAATAAAAATCCCATTTACCCAGCAGTACCACTCCTAAGAATATCTCCCACAGAAGTAAGAGACAGAAGACGAACAGATGTACGTTCTCCCAGGTTCATTGCCTCACAATTCACAATAGCCAGAAGCTGAAAAGAGTCCTAAAACCCATAAATAGAAAAATTGATATACAAACTTTCTATATACACAAAATGGAATATTATGCATCTTTTGAAAAACAGTGATGGAACAATGAAGCACCCAAGACACGGATGAAACTGGAATCCATTATGCTTAGTGAAATTAGCCAATTGCCAAAGAACGACTGTTATGAGACTGCTACTATCCGTATCAACACCAAGAGGAAAACAGGCGTCGGCTCTGTCTCAAGTCTTCTAACCTTGTATTCTAGTTGCCCAGACAAATAGGGGCCTGCCTCATGACCCACACACAGCTCCCTTATTGGTAAATCTTCAAAACAACTTCCACTGAGGATGCTTCACCTCCACTGGGTCAGTTTCCCATGATTCAGAGAGAGGGAGACCAACCAGTTCCTGCCTTATAACATTATTCTTCAGTTATTCATTTTAATATGCCTACAAAAGGGACTAGGGAACCTTACTGGAACCCCAAGTCAATAGCGACAGAGCATGCATGTGTCAGAGAAGGCACTTCAGTCAGTGCATAAACCTAGCGGGCAGCACCACTAGAGGCACTTTTGACCCGGTTCATATTCAGCCTTTGGTGATCCAGGCTGTGTACTATAGACAACCAGACATTTAGATTCGGTCCTCTCAAGGCACACAATATCCTTTATGGACTACACCAGAAGGATATGATTTGGAACTCCCAAGAACTGAACTGGACTTCACCTTCAACATACCAGTAGCTATAAATTATCAAGGAGTCACGAAGGTTGTAGGGGAGGGGGTGGGGGGGAAGAGGAGCTGATTATAAGGGCTCTAATAGTAAATGTTTGGAAAATGATCATGGCAATAAATGTAATAATATGTTTGATAGAATTGATGTATGGATTGTTATAAAAGCTGTAAGAGCCCCAAATAAAATGTATCTTTAAAAAAATTAAATAGATAGCTTTGGGGAGAGAAAATCATGCCAGTAGTAAAATAAAGAAACGGAAACATTCCCATGAACCTAAGGTTGAAGTGCCCCAGTGTGAAGGTGGTTTTGCCCTTTTGTGAGATGTGTAGCCCCGTTCTGCCTTTGTGAATGGCATTCTTGAAAGGTTTGCCTTATCTCCAACCCTCATTGTTAGTGTAAACATTGTCCAGTCACCTAAATTGTTAATCTGTACAAATCAACCATCTATGTCTTTTGACCTACAAAACTTTCCTATTCATGAATACTTTCTTTCTCTTGGCAGTGTTTTAAATACTATACCATTTAGCTAAATTAAAGGTAATATCAACAGAACTATCATATGCCCCATGGAGTTAACAAAATGTCCTTCAACAAAATAATAATGTGTCTCCAAAGTGAACCAGGACATCTATAAACCACAGATATGTGAATTGATTTTAAGCTTGCTCTTAATGGTGGCTCTAATCTTAAATTTAACATTCTCCTATTTTATCTTTAGAATTCAGATTGTTTTCCTGCACAAGTTCATGAAATATATTGTCTCATCATTCTCCAAACCAAATGAAAGTGAACAAGTTTTACTCCATATATGAGAATCTTCAGCTATACAATACCATGTGAAAATGAACGGGACGTGTGTATTAAATTCCTGAAGTTTTCCTACATTAGGTCCATCCTGTTATCTAGAACTTGGTTCCCAGGCTTCTGGGGGAAGAAACACATCCCAGGGCCTCAAACACTGTGTGAAGAAAGGCGAGCTCTGGGTACAGGATTCCATTTCCATTCCCAACCAGGAACTGCCGCGAACAGGCTGTAAGCCAAGGATGTGCAGCGTCATGGGATAAACACGGAGCTCCTCCTTTTATTCTTAAATATACATGATGATAAATTAAAAATACTACTTTTATGTTAAAACAAACTTCAGATTATAACTCTTGATCAGGAAAATTTGCAGACATTTCAAAAGCAGTGCCTAAACTTTCTAAAAATTACACCTTAAGAGTTTCAACGTAATGCTTAGACTAGAACCCCCAAAACCTAAAGAAAGCAGTATTGTGAAGCAATGCTGGAAGTTGTGATTGGATTCACGGGAAGAAGGTAGAGGAGTAACTGGACAGCGGTTCACGGAAAGGAAATGTTCCATTAACAACAAAATAATGCTTCCCCAGAAAACTACCCTCTAAACTCTGCTTTTCATTTTGTAGTAGGACTATATCTCCCCAGACCCATCTTTTCCCTTAGTTTCTAGTTCAGCATCTTTTTACCATCCACTAACTCTAAGAAATAGGAACCTCATTCCAGGACCTTAGGCAGATACCAGAACAAATCTTTCTTTGGTTTACTTGCTCAACATATGCTGGTGAACTCTCTACACAGAAGAAAGGAAAACTGATCTGCCATTTACTAAATCATTCAACAAATATTTATTGTTATTATTTCTGTGCTAGCATTGGGAATACAACAGTGAATGTAATAAAACATACAGTTTGACATTTACAGTCCAGTTGGGACAGAGGCATTATTCAAAGAATTACATAAACAATGCACAGTCTACACAGTGGTAAATACAATATAGAAAGGACAAGGATCCATGAAAGGTCATCTCTAGTGGTCCAATCCATTACCGTTCACAGCCTGTTCTTGGGATAATCATTTGGTGGTAGCCTGCATATGTTGAAGGACTGGGAGGTTACTACTTGACGGTCTTCAGTTTTCCATTATCCATAACCAGTTTCCCTAAACATTTCACTATCTGAATTGATTTTTCATATATCAAAACCCAAAATTGATTTTCATTCATATTCATGTAGTTCATCTCACAGCATGAAGCCCTACATTACACACTGCTGCTCAGAATGTAAAATATTACCAGGAGATTTTAATACTATGTCAACTTATCATTTTCCACTTTGCTCATTCATGTAAGACTGATTTTGATCTAATTTATGTTGCATAATTGCGGTATGTATGTTCAAGCCCAGGATAGGTGTGAATGGGAAAACGAGAAGACTGCTGCTCTCAGGGTCCGTTGAGTCCGTTCCGGACGCATAGTGACCCTGTGTGCAAGTAGAACTGGCCCCGAAGTTGTACATGGCTGTCAGATGTACGGAAGCCGAGTGAGATCTTTCTACTTTGCAGCATCTGAGTAGGGTCGAAGCCACATTATCATGGTGAGTAGCCCAGTACTTAACCACTGTGCCACCAAGGCTCCTGGAGAGAAGACCACTTCTGGAATTCTCTAAACCACAATTTCTAGTAGAAAATGCTCCTGCATCACTTCTTTCTTATCTTGAGGAAACGCAGAGAAAGCAGTCACTGCCAATACCTGATGAGCACTTTTGTAACCAACTTTTGCCTACCCCCTCCAGAACATCACTGATTAAAGTGAGGTGGGCCGTGTCAAGCGCACTTTCCTCTCAGGTATGTGTTTCCATGGGGGTCGTCAGTCAATGTCTTAATGTGGCCCCTGCATTTAGCTGTCAAGGCCAGAATTAATATTTCTAAGCATGAATAATTACACAAAACCTGGGATATTTCTATCATGTATTTTCAGTTTAATTTAAAATGTGGGCAAAGAATGTTAAGGGATAAAATAATGTTATGTGATTATTGTTTGCAAACACGTCTTTTAGAAAGAAGAGATTCTTTATACATCTTTTTTCCCCCTTGCTTTTAAGCTCTACCTCCGCACCCCCCACCCCCATAATAACCTATCGTATAAACCAAATTCTTACCACAATCTTCTTGGAGATAAATTTTGCAATAGATACAAAGATTCATTAAAATGTTCCCATCCTTTGACCCATAATTCTATTTGAGAAGATAGGTTTAAGGTAAGAGTGAGGGAACCCATGGTACTGCATAGTAATCATGGCTTTATCTTCTAAGTTTTCACCAATGGCTCACACTTTGAAATAACCTTTAACTAAAAGAAGCACATATGTAGCTAAGTCAGAATTATCATGTCATGGTAATACCAAAGAATACAAATAGCACTGAAAATGTCAGCATTTGCACAGATTTTCTGCTACGAGGGCATGGAAGATGAACATTAACAGTACGAATGGGAAAGTGCAGCATAGAAAACTTGCATGATCAAAATCGCTACTGTTTGAGATTTACACAGTAAAGCAAAAGTTGTTACAACCACAAATGGTCTTTAATGAACAGATATAAAAGTAACCCTTCCCAACGCTGCCAACTGACTACTAGTATCTGTCCTTATATTAATCGCTGTGTTAATGTCAATTTCATCATTTCAGACATCAGAAAGTAATATGGTTAAAATTCAAGTTAAAATTTCAAAGTCTGTGAAGCTATAGCTTTTCCTTCATCAATGAAAAGCATGATGCAAAAAAAGAAGTATGACACGAGAACAATGGAGCTATCAGCAAGGCCATAGAATAAGGAAAATCTAGCAAAATTGGATCAGCTAACCAGAGAAAATAGAAAGAGATGCTGGCCTGATTGATACTTAAAAGATGCTTGATAGACTTCTGGCTCCTGACCAATGTGGATCCACCACCAGGGTCATTAGAACAAAACCCCAGGCGGCATAGGGAACTGCTAACCGCAAGGTCAGCACTGCAAACCCACCAGCTGCTCCCCAGAAGAAAGAGGAGGCTGACTGCTCCCAGAAAGACTGACAGTCTCTGAAACCCGACCGACCAACTCCAATCTGTCTGACAAGGTCACTATGAATCAGAACCAACTGGATGGTGATGGGTTTGGTTATTTGGCTTGGTTATTAGAAGCCTTTACTTTAGGGGAGGGTAAGGAAGTAACCTTTTCCCTGCCAACCAGGATGGTATCTACAAAGGGCTAGTGGCGCTAGTGTGAAATCACACTTCTGCTAGTCTAAAGTCGCACTTCTTTCCAATTGGACAAAAACAAGCCTATGTATGATCCACAGCCCCAAAGTCAAGGTAGGCCAAGTGGGGAACCAATGCTTTTATCATGACATCCACAGTCCTCTTTTCTTCCTGGTACATGGTCAGAGGAGACTTGCTAAAACAGAATATTTAAATAGTATCTAAAGTTTCTAAACATAACACTTAATATAGCCAGTATATATATATACTTTCATCACACAAAGAACATGAAAAATCTGAACTTGAATGAGAAAAGATAATCATTTAAACAAGAGGTTAATGAGAAGCCCTTAGGGAGGTATAATGAAACCATCAAATTTTTTATTAAAAAAATGTATTCTGTCATCATGCTGACAAATGCAAACTAAATGATTAATATTGTATCCTCATACAGTTTTGCCATAAGATGTTTATTACCCCCTCATAAAATTATGTTGTTATATTATCCTTTTGAATGATTATTTCATACTTGAAATAATAAATATTAAACATAAGACCGACTATGCTCTGTATGATCAGTTATATTTTTAAGTAAAATTTTCATCATTTATTTTGACTAGTAAATATGAAATCTTGGGTATTTCAAATCATCACCGAGTTCTGAAGTGTCCCTTTTCTGGGATCATGTATCCTAAGACAATGACAACTTCCTATAAACAAAGATGGGCTACTTTTTCTTAAGCAAATCTTAAAGTCTACATTTTAAGGTCAGAAATGAATATGACCTCTCAGCTTTTCTAGCAATTGTTTAAGGAAGAGACATAAACTACAATGCATATCGGGGATTTTTTTGGTCACAATAATTGAAATAAGTTGACCTAAAATCTTTTGCATTTACCAAATATGTTCAAGAAAAAAATTGGAAATTTTAAATAGTAAAGCAAAACTTTTATTTCTCTGTGAATATCCAAAATATGTCAGCTAGGTGTTAGTTCTAATTTACTTGTTGAATAATTGTAGATACTCTATGAGCTAGCTCAATAACATATCCAAAAGAACTATCAACTATAGGTAAAGCATAATTTTCAATCAAATTTTAGAAATTGTGTGTTTGTTCATGCTTGGATCACATTTCTGAATGTCACCTAAGGAACTATGTATGAATTATTCTTATGTTTTTTGCAAATGTATATTAAAGTACTTCATGTTGACTCCCTCTAATGCCCTTCTAAAGTTCATGTCGTTTTATACATTCAAATATTTCCCCAAATGTTAACAAACTGTTCACCGAAAATCCTGTTGTTTAAAGCTACAGAATAGGTATACATGTATTATTATTCATGAAGCGCTAATACAAATATGTATATTTTAAAAGTGCATTTTAAAAATCATGCTTTTTCTATTTCTCTGATTTTTGCTCTTTTCTTGCTTCTTCTATTTTGTCTTCTTATTTTAGATATTATTTGCTGAATTTTTTCTAGCAATTAAGACAGAATTTTTGATTGCTGATTTAAAATTTAACCTTTCTTTTTTTCTTGAATAAATATTCTAATATGTAAATTAACCTGTAGATATTTCTTTAGTAGAATCTCATTGACATGGTGTACACTCTGCATAATTAAACTGTAAATATTATTTCATTTTTTTCCCTTTTCTTTGACCCATGGGTCTTAGTTTTGTCTACATTATTCTTATTTATATCTAATATAAGTACTGTTTGAACAGGAATAAAAACGTCTTTACTATTTAAATCTTAAAATTTACAGAGATATATATTTGTACGTAGCCCATCTTGATGAATTAGCCCCTGATACATCGTGTATATTCTACAAATGCTGTGTACGTGGTTCTCTATATGTATCTATTAGGTCAAAGTGGTAGGCATTGCTTGGTCAAATGTTCGTCTTATTACTTTCTTCTAACTGAGGGAAGGTTAATCTGTAACAATTATAGGTTTCTCTTCCTTTACTCTTGTTAGTTTTCCTATATTTTTTGAAACTTTGTGATTAGGTTCATCCACATTTATGTTTCCTTGATAAATTGATACATTTCTTAATTTCAAATGTCCAATTTTTGGATGGTAATACTAATGATTTTTAAGATTTATTCCCTGACATTAAAGAGCCATGCTAAATTTTCATGTTTCTATTTGCAGGGTACTTATGTATATATTTTTCTTTCACTAATTTTATTTTCCTATGTCTCTGAATTCATATCTATGTCTTTTGTATACACCATAAGCTTGGTATTTTATGTTTAATTTATTTTAAAATCTCTGCCATTTAATTGGATGATTATCTTCTTTATGTTTAAAGTAACTCTTGGTTACTTCCAAACATATCTGTATTGGAAGAAGTAAGGTCAGAGTGTCCCTCAGAGGCAAGGATGGTGAGACATCGTCTTACCTCCTTTGGACTTGTTGTCAGGAGAGACCAGTCCCTGGAGAAGGACATCATGTTGGGTGAAGTAGAGGGGCAGGGGGGAAAAGAGGAAGGCCCTCGATGAGGTAGAGTGACACAGAGGCTGCATCAATGGGCTCAGGCCTAGGAACCACCAGGAGGGTGGTGCAGGACCATTCTGCTGTGATATGGTTGCTATGCGCTGGAGCCAACCCTACAGCAGCCTAACAGTTACGGCATTAGCGTGGCTGGGTTTTGCTACTTGTTTCCTATTTATCGCATCTTCTCCTCTTGTTGTTCCTTTAGATGGTTCCTTTCTACATTATTTTGGGTCAGTTGAAATGCTTATTCAACTTCAAAATCTTATTGGCTCCTTAGTTCTATCCCTTCAATTAATGTTAGCGATTTCTCTAACGTTAACAGTATGCATCATTAAGATGCTAGGCTATTTAGTATTTTCTTGAAAAATGCTTTGTCTCCAATTTGTATGAATCATGATTCTTAAGTCTAAAAATGTATTAGTCATTATCTTTTTAAATATTTATTCTTCCATATTTTTTAACACTGTAACCTCTAAAATTCTAATTAGAATAAATACGTTTCATTTTATCCTTATTAATCTCGCTAATATTTTTAGACACTTTTCTTTCCACTCACTCTTCTTTATGTTTCCTGGCTATTTCCTCAGTTTACGTATTCTTTCTTTAACTATGCTAACTCTGGGTAAGTCAAGAAGTATTGCTACTAGGGTTCCAGCCACGCACGCCTAGATTTTTTCCACGAGACATGTTTAAGCACATCTCAACAGATGGTTATCAACAGTTCTCTCAGTAATACTCTTATCTTAGTCTCATTAATGTCTTTTAAAAAAAGAAGATACTTTTTGTACATTGGAAAAAATAATCTTGAGGTCAGGGCAATATCAAATTTTAAACAAAACTCAAATAGACATCTCCCCAAATCATCAAAGCACGACCAAGACCAACACTAATGAAAGCTATTTAATGGAACATAGAGAAAGTGGAGCTTGGGAGGGTCTAATACGATCCAGAGGCCAAGGTTCAATCAAAACCATGGCTTCCAAGGGGGATCCACTGGACCAGGTAATTTCAAGGCCTAATTCTCCGGAGTCTGGGGCTTCTATGTTTTCCAAGGAGTCAAAAATCTTAATAGATTCTGGAAAAGCACAGGCTCATCGTGGGAGTTTATTAGGAAGAAGCTTTAAGAAAAATTGAAAATTGTGATGAGAGTGTTTTTGTTTTTTTTGTTTCTAACACTATGAAAATACACCTGTTCATTCTTCAAAGGTGGTAAGCTTTGTATGGTAAGAATTTCATTGAGAAGTCTTATCCAAGATTTCCTTTTGTTTCCTCAATTCAAAGAACACTTAGAGAACACAATTTTTAGTACCTTGAAGATGTTAAAACTGTGGTTTTAACATAATATAATTCAAATTCTCTAGAAAAGCTGGAGAATGATAGAGCATCCCATTCAGAAATGTGTAGCCTTAGATTGAGGACTTGTTAAGAAATGACAGCTTCATGGGTCATATTTCTGCTTAATAAATGTTGCTATGATTTTGAAGCAATCTTTTTTTCTTATGTTCTTATCTTACTTATCGCATCCATTTAATATTTTTATTTCCACAGTGATATACTTTATAAAATTGTTATGCCCTTTTGAATGTTTCTATTCAGTTTTTCTATTATCTTCTTATATTACCTTTCACATATTATGTATAATTTTTGATAGTATGTGAGGGATAAATTATAATTCTTTAAGACCTTAGGAGTTATTTTAGTATCTGTAGTATCGACAGACAGTAGGTGTATGTAGATGTATACGTGTACATATATGGAGAGAGATATTGACTTAACGCGAGGAATTGGTTCATGAGATCATTGGGGATGACAGAACCAAATTCCATCCATCAGAACAGGCAAAAAATTCTAGCAGTCTTGTGCCAAATGTATATGTCAGGCAGTGAGGAGGCACGAGGAACTCTATTCTAGCAGAATATCCTTTCAGAGTCTGCCGGCAGAATCCTGACAGAGAAACCTCTTTAAGGTCTTCAGTTGATGGGATACGCTCACCCACATTGAAAAGTCTAATTCTATATCATTTGCTCACCACCTCTAAGTTAATATTAGACCAAGCAAATAGTCATCATCACCTCGTCAAACTGACACATAAACTTAACCATCACTCGGGTCAAATCAGTTGTTCCTTGACTGGCGCCAAATCTATGGTGACTAGTTGTTTTCTTTCTTATGTACTTGACTATATTTAGGTTTTGAGCTCATATAAACTATGGTTAATTTTTAACACTCATGAGGGTCTACCTGGAGAGCTCTTACCTCCTGACAAGGTTTA
>NW_022111372.1:61790241-61795154 GCF_000313985.2 Echinops telfairi
CTTGCTGAACTGCTTCTTGGTCCATGTATGGGTTCCCCAGGAGCACATGTAAATGTTCTGGAATTTCCATTATTCTCAAGGCTATCCATAGTTTGTTATGATCTATACAGCCAAATGCTTTGGCATAACCTAACCTATAAAACACAAGTAAAATCTTTCTGCTATTCTCTCCTTGCAGCCAAGGTCTATGTGACATCAGCAGTGATATTCCTCGTGTCTCCCTCTTCTGAATCCAGCCTGCTACAGCACACTGTGGATTCTTTCCATCTTCTTTTGATGCTTTCCTGTACACAGACTAGAGTCTTCTTATTTTGACTATCTTTCAATTGTTCATCCTAATGGGTGTTTTAAGTTGTATGAATGGGTGTATCAATATAGATGCAATCGAGGTATAGAAATAGACTTACATTGCCTGGCACAAAGCAAAAGATCAACAAGCAAGAAGGGGCTTCAAAAAGTTCATGGAAAGATGGAATTAAAAGATAATGGGATTCCCCCACTAACATTTACAAGCTCGATCATAGCAGCCACTGTTACCGTTTTACTTGTCATTTAAAAAGTTATGAAGTCATTAACTTTTCCATTTTCAAATTTATTTTATCATCCTACAAATAAAAATACTTTTGAGTGAAACTGCATATATATTTAATATTTTCTCAATTAAACAATATAATATCTTACTTTCTCAGTTATACAAAAACAATATTTAATGTGTCAATAGAAAACTACCAACACACACTGAAATTTTGAGAAGAGCAGATGATACGTGCATTGGTAGCACTTACGAAGCCCTTGTCCCCATCATGCGCTCGATGTTTAAAAATATTTTGACTTTCTCATTTTGAAAGGGTTATTTTGGATTTCAAGGGTTAATTAACTCATCTACACTTTGCCATCTAGTTCAGTGGATAACTGACTGCCTATTTCCAGATGAGTATACATGGGTTTAGCCAGTATTTTGCCTTGGGAGATAATCAGACTCTACCTTATGATGACAAATGTTTGGGGGAAATGTTTACATTGTACTCCTGTTTGTTAAGCAGGTCATTCCAATCACGTGCTTTATCATCAATTACTGTGAGGATTTAGATCTTTGCTTGAAACCTCGCTAAGCAGCCAACCATTGGAGCCTGTAGAAAAAGGCAAGACCATAGCTTTGTAAGGCCGGCTAACATCCATTAAACAGGGAGAGGATAATTAAAACTGAGCCAACGATTTTCCTTTTCTTCCTTTTCTACCTTGCCTCCTATGTTCCAAACACATGTTGTACGTTACAAATACATGTGCAGCCTTAATTGGATTTAGCATCGAGCAGCTGTTGACTGACAGAGAGTTGCTGACTCACACAAACCCAAAGTCAAAAAGGAATTCAGAAATAGAAGGAAGAGACTTGATTAATAGGGTAAAAAAAACCAAAACCCTATGTCATCGCAGCGGAAATATACCATAAATATTCCACACTTGATGTGTCTGGTGCTATTTCATCTGTTTCATCAATGGCAGTGTCTAACCCTCCACTACATTACATAATTTCCCTAAGTTTAAGGCTGTCATACAAAGGGCCCCACAAACATAACTTTGAACACCTGATGCAAGCATTCACCGATAGTAGGAATTAGAATTTCATAAAATTTCCACATAGATAGAGATATTAGCGACATCTTCTAAATAATTAAAAAATAACAACAAAACAAAGGCAGGTCTTTGCAATATCCACACAAAACAGTTATTGACATTAGAGGTGGTGAGCCGTTCATGTCAGCCGCTCTGTGGAGAAAGACGAGGCTGTGTATTCCGTAATGATTCCCAGTCTCAGACCATGTATCGGATGGCTATCAGTTGAAATCAACTAGATGGCAATGCGTTTTGTTATTGCTGATCTTAGGAAGCTGGCATAAGAGATACATTTCCTAGGACATTTTGAGAAGAGCTACAAATCTTTAATATGGGCCATGCGTTGCACCCCATAGTAATCTTGTAAGTGGAAAATTATTAGAAAAAAAAATAGTCTTCTCCTTAATAAAGATAATTCACAAAGTCCAAACTTTAAGGGACAAAATCCCAACTAGCAAAGGTTTAATGAGGGGGCACTCATAGAGTGGCAGAATATATTTCATATATATATGTATATATATTCTTAGCAGTAATATTAAAGTAATTTTGCCAGAGATGGAAGGAGAATGATGCAATCAGGCATTTAAACAAACAAAAGAAGAGTTGAAGCAAATTTGACAAAATATTAACACTTTTTTCTCAGTAAACTTTCAAATGTGAAGTATTAACTACCTTATTCTGTGTACTTTTGTGATCCCCCCAAATATAATTTTAAAATGAAAACCTTGTGACAGCCTATTGTTATTTCTTACTTTTAAATATAGTAATACCACAGTTTTCCCACCATCTTTGTGTTCATATGTTTAAATTAAACAAGACAGACATTTCTCCACTTACTCCAGTAAACCGGCACTCAGACCTGGAAGCTGAGTGAATTGACACTAGTCATTGCAGTGCTGATACACTGCCAGAAAGCCCAGGCACTTTTTTTCCAATGTAGAAAAGCTCTATTTTCATGGGGTTAAGAATGCTGTAAAAGTCAGTAATCCAGATTTGAATCCCTGTTCCACCACTGACAGTTTGATTGTGCACAAGTTAATGGAAGCTCGTTGGTCTTCAGTCTTTTCAAATCTAAAATAAGTTTACTAATATCTGTGCTTAAATGTCTGTGGAAAAAAGTTACTTATGTTTGTAAAGTATTTACCAGAATAAGCAGAACATAAAATATAACTTATACAACATTTTAGAAAATAGTCTATAATCCTAGCTGAAGGACAAGTCATAGTAATAGAACTAGAAGTAACAGAAGTAGTGAGAGAACTTTTCAAGTCCTGACTTGTGAGCCAGAGTAACGCAACATACACTATGCTGTTATCTTATTGCCCCAGACTATAAATTAGAAGATTCATTGCGTGGTGCAAATAGTTGCTGAGTCATTGAGTGGTTTGAGGTTCTAGTTCACCCAGAGGTGCCTTGAAAGAAATGCCTGGTGATTGACTCCTGAAGAGTCAGTGATTAAAAATCCCATGGAGCATGATCCTGACACACTGAGGTTAACCAGGAATCGGAATCAATTCATCGCAACTGGTACCATTCGTCAGAGACTAACCACATGGCAGCATGTTGTTGTCGTCGTCGTTGTTATTGTTGTAGTTAGGCGCCATTAAGTTGATTCCAACCCATAGCAACCTCACATACCACAGAACTAAGCGCTGCCCAGTGCTTTGCCATCCTCACAGCTGTTCTCCTGCTGAAGCCCATTGTTGGAGCCACTTTGTCAATCCAGCTCCTGAAGGTCCTAACTCTGATTTGCTTCCCTCCACGTTACCAAACATGATGTCCTTCTCCAGGGACTGATCTCTCCTTTGAACATGTCCAAAGTGCTTTAGATAAAGTCTCACCATTGTGGCCGCTAAGGAACACTCTGACTTTACTTCTTCCAAGGCAGATAGGTTTGTCCTTTTAGCAGTCCACGGTATTTCAATGTTCTTCCCCAAAACCATGATTCAAATACATGGATTCTTTTCCGTTTTCATCCCTTTTCCTTATGCAATGTCGCACTTTCATATGCATAGGAGACAAATGAAAATACCATGGCATTGAATAGGTGCACCTTAGTCCTTAAAGTAACATCCTTGATTTTCAACACTCCACAAAAGACTTGTGCAGCATATTTATCTAAGGCAACCCTTTTTCTTTTCTTTTGCAGTTTGCATCTTCTATGACCATTGATTGCAGATCCACGCAAGAGAAAATCCTTGACACTTCGAGCTTTCCTCCATTTATCATGTTACATACAGGTCCAGTTGTAAAAATGTTGGTCTTCTGTAGACTGAGTTGTAATCCATACTGATAGCTGTAATCCTTGATCTTCATCAGCAAGTGCTTCAAATCTCCCTCGCCGTCAGCAAGCAAGGTTGTGTCCTCTGTCTACCACGGGTTGTTAATAAGCCTTCCTCCAATCCAGATGCCATGTTCTTCTTCATGGAATCCACCATCTCTGTTTACTTGCTGAGCATACAGATTGAACAAGTGTGGTGAGAGAAGACAACTCTATGTACCCTTTCTTGATTTCAGACCACATAGTATTACCTTATTCAGTTAGCACAACTGCTTCTTGATCCATGTACAAACTCTACACGAGCACAATGAATTGATCCAGAATCCCCGTTTTTCCAAGGTTATCCATAGTTTGTTGTGATCCACATAGTGAAATGACTTGATATGTAGACAAAACACAATTAAACATCATTCTGATATGCTCTGCTTTCAGCCACAATCCATCTGTCATCATCAATGATATCCCTTGTCCTTTTTCCTCTTCTGAATTGGTGTGAACCTACGGTAGTTCCCTATAGTTCCGCATAGGGATTCACTTGCATGTCATATCACTGATATTGTTCTATAATTTAATTATTCTATTGGGTCACCTTTCTTTGGAATAGGCACAAATTTAGATCTCAACCAATCAGTTGGCCCAGTGGCCAACATCTAATCAGTTGGCCAAGGCAGTTTTCCAGATTTCCTGGCACAGATGAGTGAGTGCTTCCAGTGCTTCATCAGCTTGTTGAAACACTTCAATAGGTCTTCCATCCAGTCCTGGGGCTTTTTCTTTTTATCATGATTTCAGGGCAGCGTGAACTTCGTTCCTCAGCACCATTGGTTCTTGCTCATATGCTGCCTCCTGAGTTGGCGGAATATCAACTAGTTCTTGTTGGTGCAGTGACTCTGGGTGTTCCTTCCATCTGCTTTGGGTGATTCCTGCATCATTCAATATTTTGTTCCTAGAATTTTTCAAGATTGTGATTGGAGGCATACTTTTTTCATTGAGTTCTTTCAATTTAAGATATGTTGAGCAG